>NC_092236.1:9399517-9459517 GCF_036320965.1 Panulirus ornatus | reverse complement strand
GGGAGGGAGACAAATGTCCAACACAATGTCGGAAGAAAGAGAGACGGGTAGGAAATTCAGCACACAAAAAGCAGGAAAACGTGGAGGAGAAGCACAGGAAATGTCGATATAAAAATGCACATCACATTCCACCAAAGGAAACCGTTTCTCTTGTAGGTACAAGAAAATCTCACCTCACAATTGTAGTTGGGTCTTCCTGACCAGGAGTGTTTGTGCCTGGGGTTTACACTGCACCTCCCAGCATTGTCGGCTCGGGGTCATAATTCTCGTGGGTTTGTTTATGCAAAGCTAATTCCCCATACAGTGTAAACACGACTCGGGGCCAACCAAAACAGTGCCCCCGTGGACTGGTGCGGCCCAGTGATATCACTGTGATCATAAACCTTCACTTTCGCAAACTTTTGTTTTCATCCGGGCAGTGAAAGGAAAAAAAAAAAATAAATTTAGCCATTCTCTTTAATTTTCCAACGATGGTTTGGCGTTTAACGTTCCCCTTGCTCGATTAGTTCCACTGTGGGGGGGGGGGGGGGTGTTCGTCCTCTCCGTAGGCCGCTGCGCACAACCCCGTCTATATTGAATTCCTATCCAGCACACAACCTCGACTCCGTCCTTAATGAACGGCTTCATAATTCGACCGGTAATTTTCCATAAAAAAGTTGCAATTACGGTCCATAAATTGGTTGCAGCATTGGCTGGCCTGATGTGAGCCGCCTGGCCCAGCCACCAGATAATAGTTGGTCACCTGATGCTGGCTACCAGATGCACCTACACCTTCCAGCATTATATATATATATATATATATATATATATATATATATATATATATATATATATATATATATATATATATATATATATTACTTAATTCTTTTGTGGGTTAATTTGTCAAAGAACGCGAATACTTAAAACAGAAGTGATATAGGACGGTAAGGGTACTTATTTACTTAGGTGTTCTTATGAAGAGATTATGCAAAAAGGCAGGGCTAGCGCGTAGCGCTGACCACAGGAAATGTTCTGCAGCTGGGGAGACCGTATCTTGTAGGTAAGGAGGAAGATGGAGAGGGTATGTACGTGTTGCAGTAAGTGCTCCATGGTTTTATATTCTTGTGATGTATTTCAAGTGAGTAACACGTTGTCAGTGTGTGTGTGTGTGTGTGTGTGTGTGTGTGTGTGTGTGTGTGTGTGTGTGTGTGTGTGTGTGTGTGTGAGATGCTTTACGTTCTGCAGCAGAGTGAACGGCGTGGTGTACAAATGTTACGAGTCCCATCCCCTTGATCCTGTTGTCTGTCTTGTTTTAAGGTTGTGTGGTTATACACAGGAGATAAGAAGGCTCTCAGTCTGGTTTCTTGGATGAAGTCCATTTGTACGCTGTATTACTGAAGAGGATTGAGCACTTCAATGGAGGTCCTCCCCTCCTTCATTACTCTCCATTAGAAGGGAGGGAGGTAGGAGCCAAGCTCATCACTCATGTGTGTCTGACGCTACCGCTCTCACGCGGGAAATGGTGAACACTGACAAAGACCTTTTAGTGACCTCTGTCATCCTTTTGGACTGCAGTACATACAGTGAACACGGGGTGCACACTAAACTCGCCAGCGATACAAGCACAAATCAATGTATGATATATATAATATATATATATATATATATATATATATATATATATATATATATATATATATATATATATATATATATATATATATATGAAATAGTCTGGTCATATGTTAGATCTTAGAAGCGAGCGCTGTCTCCACACACGTCCCTCACTGGCCTCGCTGCCAGGACCCCCCACCTATGGAAGAAGTCTTCCACACATTTGTGGTCAGGCAGGTAGACTGCTGGTGGGCCCCGGTCTCGGGTGGTCCAGATGGGGGTTAGATTGTGGTCTGAGTCTTGGTGGGTCCCACGTGTGTGTGTGTGTGCGTGTGTGTCTGTGTGTGTGTGTGTGTGTGTGTGTGTGTGTGTGTGTGTGGAGGTGGTTCCATGGGTCTTGTCGGGTCCCGTGTGTGGGTGCAGGTGGTCCCATCTCTCCTCTAACCACTTGAAAGAGATACCCCACGAGTTCCTCCTGCGAGATCTTGCCATTACGCAATGCTTGGGCGTAGCACCACTCTCCGCCGCTATGTCTTGTTTGATCAAGTACTGTTTCGCTCTACCGCCTCGCCCGTTGCATAACTGTCAATGCTGGGTTCATTTGGAAGTGTTTTTCAACATCTATCTTGGCTCCTTTTAAACTTTCTCGGGGATGGGTTTGGTCGTCGGCGCCCTTAGCTAAACTGGGGTCACGAAGTCGACCTTGTGGTTATAGGGTTGGCACACTCTCCTGACCGACCACCTATCCACTACAGGCTTCCTCCTCCGATGCCGACCTCGTGGCTAAAGTGGACACGCACGGCCTTGGCCAACCAACCATCACCTACCATAGCCTCCCTACGAGGTCAACCCATTTCCGGCCGTGAATGAACCAAAGGAGTCTCAGCTGGTCCCAAGTAGCTTGAAATGACCCACAACAATGCCATCTGATTCAGAGAGACTCGTGTAAACCTCACTGATCCCAGCGTTCCTGTGACTAAAAGGCAGAGGGGAGGTCTTAAGGTCCCTGGGTGTCATGGAGGGGCTGTTACATGTGCTAACAAGGGTGGTCTGTCGTGCCACTGGAGAGAGTCACCAGTGGTCTTCATGAGGGTGGAAGCAAAGGCCAACCTTTTCACCGGGTCATGAGGATGGAAGCAAAACCTCATAATTCGTGTGGGAGGAAGAGGAGTCCAGACTTCTTAAGACTTGTGAGGGAGGGAGCAGAACCCTAGATCTCTTAACAGCCATGGGAGACGAAGCAGGACCCAACACAGATGCAATACGACGCAGGACCCATTACACAAAGCATTTTGCAGAGACAATCAAGCAACATACACAAAAATGGCATACACGTCACTAGGAACGTTATATTCACAAGTATTCGTATGCATATAAAAAGAAAAAGGAAAATTAAATCGAATGCGGTTAATATCCACGAAAGCGCATTCATCTCATACACATCTTACAGATTACAAACATCATATAAATCATACCAGAGAATGTGCAGCAAAAAGAAATCCATGACCACACTTATCCACCCCCCCCCCAAAAAAAAAAATAGCTGCTCTGAAAGTACATGAGAAATTCGACCAGAGAGCCTCAGCTGGGAACACTGTCAGCAAGTTAATAGAGATTATAATTTGCTGTATGTTCAATCACCCTGATACAATGGCTGGGGTATTCAGGGCACCTTAGTTATCGTCATCTGATAAGTCCTTTCCCCTGGAAGCACCCGCTGGTAGCCTAGCCCATGATGCCATGCAAGACTACGGAGGGGAGGAAGAATTCAACCCCCTTCCCTCCCTCGTGCATGACTGCACGACCCGTAAGCACGACGGTTTGACCCTTAAACATAAAGGCTTCACCCTTGGGTGTACTGCCATGGCCCTTTGACCTGGCATTCAAGGTCAAAAGGTCACACCATCACACTCTAAGGATCACATCGTCGTGCTCAAGGGTCGTAACGTCGTGATCAAGTGTCGTGCCGTCGGGATCAAGGGTCGTTACCGGTGTGCTTAAAAGTCGCATAGTCCGGCTCGAGGGTCGTGCAGTCGTGTTCGAGAGTCGTGCAGTCGTGCTCGCTGGTCGTGCAGTCGTGCTCATGAGGTTAAAGATGGTCTGTGGTGAGCGTGTGTTCCTCCTCACTTTTGTCACGTTGTTGCGCTTGGATCATCTGTTTGGCTTGCGTGGAATGTCTGCGTTTGAAATGACTCGCAGGAGACTACCCGTGCTTGTGGTTGGCGAGGGGCGACCTACCTGTGTGGTGTAGGTAGGTGGAAGGAGCGCGATGGGATTTTCCGACCAAGATCGCTCATGCCAGACTTGAGGCAGCCAACCTTTTGCGGTGATATCACTGGTTGCACTACCACACTCGAATATTTACTCTTTTTCTTACATATCAGCACATATGAACGGGTGCTCGCCAAACCACAGAGTCACAAGAGAGTTCCCTTGTCTTACAAATATACAGTCAAGTCTTCTGTATCTTTAAGTATCTTATGGATAGGAAACGTCTATGAAATTTACATCGTGTAACTGTATCACTCTGTCGCTTTATTTTCGCCCAGGAGTGAGATCCTAAATCTTCGTAAAGCTTACGGGCAAAGAGATATGTAAATGACAATCACACACAGGCAATATGAAGGGAACGAACTCGGAGGTATCATTCTTGCGACCATTCTCGTGTCTTTGGGGAAGAATGGCCTGTGTGCACATGGCTCTCGTGCTGAGTGAGAGTGGATGTCGCCTTAGAACATCCCGAAGGAGATGTTAAAAAGATTTTTTTCGGCCGGCCGATGCAGCTTGGTGTTGGCGGCCTTGAGGGCCTAAGGAGTCTGATAGGATCAAACCCAAAACAACCACAAAGACCTTAAGTAATCCGGTTTGATTCACTGAAACTTCTATGTTCATGCCACAGTCGCTGTGTGGCTATCCTAAGCTATATATATATATATATATATATATATATATATATATATATATATATATATATATATATATATATATGGCTGTTACATGATCCATCTCAAAGCCGCTTCATGGCTTGCATTACTGTTCTTATGTTTGATAATTGTCGCAAACAGTAGCCAGTCAAAATCTCCGGCCATACACCATAACGTTTCGCTTCTTTCTTTTTCTGTGAAAAAGAAAAAAAAATCCCTTCGTCCCTTGGCGCAATCATGAGAAGGAAAACATCCTACATCATCTTCTTCTTCTTCCGCTGAACCTGGAAATCAATCAGGCTGTCTCTGCAGAGGTTATTACACGCGCCTGCGTGTCTGTTACGTGGAGGACAAGTCGAAACACCCGTGTCAGGCATAAACTTCCTTTTCGTCGCTGATTTACGAAGAAGAAGAAGAAGAAGAAGAAGAAGAAGAAGAAGAAGAAGAAGAAGAAGAAAGAGTTGAAATATTCATGGATTCCGAGGGTTCAATATTCTATCTATCTACTTACATTACAAGATGATAATGACGGAGCAATCAACCCTCTCCCAACCGCTCGTCCAGTTCCACTGGCCTTCAGGCAACATAAAAATTCTACTTGCCTAACTAAAGGCTAGTTTGAATATTAAAGAAAGTAAGCACATGTTTATCTGGCCGTATGGAAATGTCGTGTGCATTGTTTGAGAGAGTTGGGACACCACTGAATGCCACGATCAGCAACACGTCAGAGAAAACACTTTTTTGAATACTTCTTTTCTCAGTTCAGTTCCCGCCTCAATTAGTTCCCATTTTCGATTAATGTTTCAACACAAGGAAGAGACGAACTCTATCGTTCGCAGAGCTCCGAATTATTAGGGATTGCTTCGTGTGCGCGTGTGTGTGTAGCTGCCTAGCACAAGTTATACACAATTATGTGAGGGGTGTACATGTTTGCATATTGAGGGCACCTTGCCCGTTTATACAGCGCCGGGAAAGAGTTCTACACCCGCGGGCGCCCCATCGCTTATCAAACAACTTCTTTTTCAAACCTCTATGTGTTGTCAGCACCTTCAGTTGCATCAATTGGTTGATTTAAGTCATCCACTGCTATCAGACTATAATCCTACTTCCTTCATCTTCTCTGAAGTTCCATGCATACTTTCATCTCCGAACTTTTTAACTTTTTGTCTGTGTGTAATTACCTATTTGCACTGAACGGAAGGAGGAGTTAAACACTTTTGTATCTTCTTTACGGTCATAACACCTTCTTAGAGTTCTCTCTACTATCAGTATTCACAGTTTCATTCATCTACAGCTTTCACACACTATAAAAATACTTCTTTAACATCTTTTCCAACGAGATTTTTGCCCTTTGGCTGTTCGAACTTTGTATCTATTGACGACCTGTCCACTGTCGACATCGTCAACCTGGTTTAGACATTGTGATCAAGTCATCTCTTCCTCTTCCTTCCTCCATCGTAGACAAGTTCATGCCCTCTATCCTTTCACTATGACTGAACTTTCTTACTTCTGGTATCATCTTTGTTGCCCTCATCTGGACTCAGTAAATTCCTTATGTTTCTGTAAGTACGGAGACCAAACCTGAGAAGCATATCCTCGTTTCGGCCGAGCGTAGCAATGTCAACGACAGCTTGCTGAATGCACTCGAGTGTGATTTAAAAGTTCGCCAGAGGACAGTCAGTCTCCTTTACAATTCTCTTAAAGACGGTGCTTTGGCAACAACTTAAGAGACAATGTTAGCTCCCAGATTCTCCCCCTCGCGTATATTCCCAGGGTTGATTTCCTGTTAGATGATATTCGCAATGAGGTCTCCTTTGACTGTATCAAATCCCACATTACGTCGCGTTGACTCGGGTTCAACTTCGTCAACCGTGGATCAGATCGGCTTTAAAATATCAAGCAATATTTCAAGTGGACTTTCAGTCGAACCTGCAAACTTCTAGAGCATAGATACTTCATCGGGACCATGAGCCCTTTATGGGTCAAGGACCTTCAATAGTCTGTTTGTGTCTTTTCTAGATATGTCAGTGGTTTCCAAGACCTGATCCCTTCTCCACCTCACTGGTACTGGTGTTATATGGAGTCTTCCACTGTGAAATCTCCTCGAACACCCTTACATCATCCAGCACAACTCTTCTCTCTAATTCTCAGAACTTGATCACCTCCAGCTAAACTAACAATTTCCTCATGATGAATCTATGAAAAAAGTTTTGGCTATTTTTACCTGTCTTCTCTTACAAGAATTATTTCAAAGCTTCTCTACAACTTCTAGCTTATCCTGTTATGTTTTCAGTAAACCACGTCTCTCTTCTTCTTTAACCTGCCTTCTGAACTTGAAGCTCACTCTTGCTTTCATTCCTATATTGTACACTTCACACATAGCCCTCCACAACAGGAACCTACAACATCGCTCCTTAACTCGGTTTCCCAATCAATTTCCCCCACAAAACCTGTCCTAGTTCTGTGTGGTGTCTGTGATTGTATCTCCTCTCTGAGTCTGCTTTCATCTCTGCTCTTTTTTTATGCCCTCATTTACATGTGTGTGTACGTGTGTGTGTGTGTGTGTGTGTGTGTGTGTGTGTGTGTGTGTGCTTTGGTGTATGCTCACGTGTATACGTACGGACGTTTGCGTCTGTGTGTGCAGCAGGTATGTAGATACGTCTGTATGTAGGTATCAGTGACAGGGTAAGTCTGTAACACCACGGGCCCGTTCATCAGACGAGCGGCACGCCACCGACACCCGAGTTTGACATCATTCTTCCATTCAGCTCTCCAATCTCGCAACAACTCGGCCCGTGATAAACAGGTGGGATATATGTGCTAACGGCCCGGCTACCGGGCCGATAAGAGGCCCTGGTATAATTGCACAAGCAAATGCGGGCCACTTTCAAGACCCCGGTGGCCGGGGACGGAGCTGGGGGGACAGCAGGGAGGTGAGAGGAGGATGCGGAGAAGCGGCAGGAATGAGTATGAGAGGTAGCGATGAGAGAGGGGTGAGGAGGAGTGGTTGGGGATGAGACAGGGATGAGGAGGAAGAGCAGCAACACTGTGGCAAAGGGAAGTCGGCAGCTCAACCCTTACTACCGAGAGGAATGGGTCACGGTGAGTGGGGACCACAGAAGGTGAGGGAATGGGAGAAGGGCTGCAGATTGGCTGGATGAGTAAGAGGGGGTCAGGGCGAGGACAGGTAAGGGTGAGGGAGAGAACAAACTCGGGGAGGGGGGTGAGTGAACGGAGGTGCAAGAAGACAAGGATAAATGAGTGAGGAAGCAGCTGGTGCGGTGAATGAAAAGTAGTTGTGGTGAATGAAGGAGAGTGGCAGCAGGCGAGGTGAGCGTGTGGAGGGGCAGCAGGTGGGGTGAGTTTGGGAGTGGCAGTAGGTGGCGTGAGTTAAGGGAGGAGCAACAGATGAGGTGAGTTAAGGGAGGGGCAACAGTAGGGTGAGTTAAAGGAAGGACAGCAGGTGAGGTGAGTGAAGGGAGGGGCAATAGGTGGAGTGGGTGGAGTGAGTGGGTGGGAGGGCAGCAGGTGGGGTGAGTGTGTGGGGCGAAGACGAAGGGTCAGCGCCTCGTCCTCCTGCTGAGCACCGGAGATAAACTGGTCGCGTTCCTCGGACCTCCAGGTTGCTCTCTGGCCACGAGCAAACACCTTCCAGCTTGGCCCATGAAGACCCGGGCGGAGGTACGTACGTACAATTCCCAAGGAAGAGTCTTGCATGGTCATTAACACCGTTTTAGGCCGAGAATAGTCACCAGCTGACCAAGCTCACCCCACGAGAAGCATGGTATTGTAACCAACTTGTCGCTCTGTTGATACGTCTGTGTGTCTGTGCTGCACGTCTGTACTGATCGGGTATTCATGATGAGTACAGCTTCAGGGCTCAACAAACTAGAATGTGTCCATCGGTCATCTTGTATCCAGCAGGAGGCGGACTCACCTGAGGAAGCCGGATAATGAAGGAGCCGACACAAGGGCGCCCCGGAGCCAGGCACGAAGACCGCCGGAAAATCAGTCAGTTGGTCCCGTTGAATATTTGCAACACCTTGATCACGACAATACAACCCTTGAGCACGATGGTACAACCCTTGATCACGACGATGCAACCCTTGAGCACGATGGTACAACCCTTGATCACGATAATACAACCCTTAATCACGACGATACAGCCCTTGAGCACGATGGTACAACCCTTGATCACGACGATACAGCCCTTGAGCACGATGGTACAACCCTTGATCACGATAATACAACCCTTGATCACGACAATACAAATGATACAACCCTTGAGCACGATGGTACAACCCTTGATCACAACGATACAGCCCTTGAGCACGATGGTACAACCCTTGATCACGACGGAACAACTCTTGCGCATGACGGCATGGCTCTTGGGCATGACGGTCTGCTCTGGCTTCTGACTAAGTCATCAACATATACCCATGGGTCACACACAATGGTACTTCAGGGTCGCATCGTTGTGCTTAATGGTTCGAGCATTGCAATTCTGGCGTGTCCAATGTACATACGCAGACTTTCATCCGCGTTATGGTTTTCCCGACAGGAGAGAGAGAGAGAGAGAGAGAGAGAGAGAGAGAGAGAGAGAGAGAGAGAGAGAGAGAGAGAGAGAGAGAGAGAGATCCCCCCCCCATACTCTCCCAGATAGGAAATGACCAGCTGGCCATATAAACGATGAATTACGAATTTAAAGATGAAGAAGAAGAAAAAAACTCATCGTTCGGACAAGGAAATCCAATTTGCAGTTTTTCTAGACATTCGGTGACTCACTTTTATACCGCCATAACTCAGGTATTATGTCGTGGGAGGGAAGAGTGGCTCGGGCCAACAATCTACGGACATGAAAACTCTAACGTTACGAGCGGCGCTAGATGACCTCATGCCACCACAACACTGACTCACACCTTCGCCCGTCCACCCCTAACACTGGAATCTTCCATAGGATAATACTGTATGGATACTATGCCTGTATATATGTATGTATGTATCTATGCATTTTTCTACGTATGTCTACATATGAAATCAAGGATATTTACGGGCCCTCCCACCGACTTGAGGTTACACCACGGGCTTTGGCGCCTTCGCATCTTCGTGAGTTGAGGGAACAGGGAAGTTCCCGCTTCAGAGGAGTTCAGCCTGTCCCGGCTACTGTGCGTAGCGCAGCCCTGAAGGCACTGCAGAAGCCCTTGGAAAACGAGGTCCCGGGTTAATAACACCTACTTCGTTTCATTAAGGTGGTCGAGGGGCAATTATGGCGCAAAGTATGGCCACCTCTTATTCCAGGTGGATTACACTCTTGTGCCTGGAAAAGTCCACCTGGAATGCACCCTCTAGCAAGCCTCCCTTACGCACAGATGGCGTGTACCATCGGTGGGCCTGCTGTGAGGGAGTCCAACCGTCAAGTACCCTCGGCGAGTCACCTGTAACAGTCAGGTGGGCCACTGGGCTACCCCCCTGCCAGGTAATGAACTGAGGATCGATAAACACGACTAAAGCTGATAATGAAGACGAGACCTAGAGATGTGGTGACACGTTGCTCCTGGCGCTCGAGGTCTTCCCTCCCTCCCTCCTGCCCACGAAGAGGACCAGTGGCCGCGCCACTGGTGACTTGGCCTGAAGCTAGCTTGTCATTTGTGTGTATTTGTGTGTGTGTGTGTGTGTGTGTGTGTGTGTGTGTGTGTGTGTATAAGCCGCCTGCCAAACACCCACTGTCACACCCATGTTCATCAGCCGCTCCTTAGCCCTCAACACCCACCAGATCTCTAACGCTTCATGTCTGCTTGGCTCCTCCATTCTGCCATCGTTGCCCAGCCCGTATCACCCACTACCCGCCTCATACCACTCCCATTAGCTCTTACCCACCTCACATCAGCCTACCTACAATCTATCATCTACTTCATGCCATACAATATTCCCCCCACGTATCACCACCCATCATCCACCCTTATAAAGTCCAATACTCGAGGATCGACCGTTATGATGCCGCCTCCTCTCCTCGAACAGCAACTCAGCGGAGTTCTTTTCTCCTTCACCTTTCGTCTTTCCCTCTACCCCTGTCTTTAACAGTCACGTTCTTCAGACATATAATAAATTTCTACATTTTTTTTTTTGTCTCTCTTACTCATTTTCCTCTCTCCCTAGACGGCCTTGACTGGGGCATGTTTTGCGCGTGCCATTTTGGTCACCACAGGAATTAAACGAGAGGCATCACGCACCTCATGAAACTCACATTCCATCTGTATCTTTTACCCTCCTAATACTCATATCCCATCACTAACCAAGTCCATCCACTATCCACCACTTACCTCATACCATTCACTCTCTACTACTAACCCCACACCATCCACTACCCATCACTTACCAATTAAAAATCCACATTACCGATCATCCACCTCGTGGCGTTCACTTACCCATGTGACTCAACACCCCATCCACCTACTCATACCGCAAAAGACCCATCGCCTATTACCCATCCAATTACTCCCACCACACACCACACACAACGCTAATACTCTCCAGTGCCCACTGCCCATCACACCCCCTCATGCCAGTGCACACCCATCACCACCATCTCTCTCTCTCTCTCATACACAGAGGAGAGCGTGCCCACCTCACACTTAACAATGCCCCACCGCCTTGCCCTGCCCACCTCACGCCCGACGCTGCCCACCACCACCCACCCTACCCGTCATGACCGACCACCAGTCCACACAGCTGGCCACACCCCTCCCCCTGCATGCCATCGTCATTCCTACAACGGATTTATTGGTGTATTCGTAAATACATCAGGATTGAAGACTACCAAAAAAAAAACAAAAACGAATCATTTGCAGCGTGTACCTCAAGCAGTAAGATAATGCTTTACGGGCGAAAAATGAAAAGACCTTTCGTCTAAAGGGAATATAGACCGGCACCAATATTTCTTCCTCGTTTTCTCTTCGTTTTCCTTTTTTTTTTTTTTTTCCCCCGGTAGGTTCCGGGTTAAGCAGGGGACGACCTGAGCTCGACCCTGCTCCACCGGGTGAGCGCGGCCGAGCGACCGCATGCATGCACCAGATGCCTCGCTAACTGGCTTTATTACCCGGTTTATTTCCCGATGGCAAGAAAGGAAAATGTCTCCAAAATGCACACAGAGAAAACGAGAGGGAGAGAGAGAGAGAGAGAGAGAGAGAGAGAGAGAGAGAGAGAGAGAGAGAGAGAGAGAGAGAGAGAGAGAGAGAGAGGAAGGGAAAGCGAATCAAGCAAACGTGACCGAAGAGGAGGAGTGAGTTTGTTGATACGTGAGGTGTATCTGAAGGGATGGGAGTCGTGATGTGTCGTGAGGGATATGCGAAGCAGCGAGAAAACCAAGATGTGTGGGCGGGGGGTAAGGAAATATAATCACCATAAGTACATCAACACATAATGAGCAGTAAATCTACAGTGAAAGTTTTAACAATGACGAGGAAAAATGCAAGGGGTGTAAATGGAGTGAGAGGAAAGTATATTCAAACAGAATTATCGAATGTAAAAAGTGTACATTTACACAGGCTACAATATCGTTCAGCTGTTCAGTATACGTGGGGGACTTATCAATGCAGTGACACATGGAAATACACCTCAATCTTGTCAACACATCCCTGCATCGTTCACCTAGACCCGAGCGATTAGCTATGTGATGTGCATGGCAATGAGGGACAAGCCAAGTGTTACGTAAGAGAGAGGAGCAGCAGCAGCAGCAGCACGCCAGACATAATGTATCACTACTAATTGCCAAGTATCATGACAGATTACAAGTCGTGTGTTGCGTAACACTACTGAAGACAAGGCAGGTATTATGTACCTATGGCCAAAGGACAGAACAGCACACAAAGTCTGGTGGAGAGGCTAGAAGACAATGATGACACAAACTACTGATTACATATATATATATATAACATACAAACCTCCAACAGCCAGGATCGAACCTGGGACCCCTGTGCAAGAGGCAGGCATGCTAACCGCATGCTAACCGCTAGTCCCATAGCCTAGCGTAACGTTAGCATGCCTGCCTCTTGCACAGGGGTCCCAGGTTCGATCCTGGCTGTTGGAGGTTTGTATGTTCTATGAAGGTGCGCGTTCATATGCACTTTATTCGTATATATATATATATATATATATATATATATATATATATATATATATATATATATATATATATATATAATCAAGACCACGACAACAACACAGAAAGCCACTCCACTACATACACAACCCCCAGCTTGACAGGTTACATAAATACAACCCCAAAAATATGTATACACTAAACCTACCACACACACACACACACACATCAGAGAACCACAACATACACCTGTAAATTCTTCAGTTTACACCTGTAAACTTTCACACTTGTTTTACCTTTGAAAACTATACCTTCCCTTCTGCAACTACTTTCTTATCCCCCTAAGCAACTAATTATAGAAAAACAAAGTATTACGGCCAAAGTTAATAATGAAGAACAGGCTAGACTTTATGTACTGCGGGTAAAATTCAGTCAGACAACGCGTATCACGAATACATATAAATCAGGTTTGACGTATCATTACCAAACACAAGCTGAGCATTATGTATCAGGAATACACATACGACTCCTCTCATGTATCACCGCACAAAACGTATCATCACGACCGATTGAAATCCAGGAATTATGTACGTTATCATGACTACATACATGCCAAGTATCATGCATCAGGAGCACAAAATAGGCTACATATCAAGTATCACCAAGAGCGACAGGCCTGGTATTATCTGTCACAACCAAAGGAAAAAAATCAAATCAAATAAACAAGCCCTCAGAATACGAGGGTCAAACACCTCTCACAGAGTGTATGCTGTACGACTCTAAGACAAGCCACGAAATACTGATCAGGAGTTTAACAGACCAGTGTGGTCACCCAAGTTACTGTTCCACGCGTGAAAGTAACAAGACAAATTTCTTAGCTGGTGTCTTGTGGTCGGCTAAGATGCTGTATATCTCCGTAGCCTCAGCAAAAGGCCGCTCTGGTCAGGTGCAGTGCATTTCCATAACCCTCAGCTAAGGTGAACACTGATTTCTTTCTCGCGTCCTTTCCTCACTAATATATAATACTGGTCTTGTATCTGACGCTTGTCAAAGGCTCCAGAGGTGAGGACGTATGACCTCGGTGAAATCAAGGAGTGAATCTGGTCTCGCCGCTGTGTAAACTGTCGCCAACTCACGTTCCTCCTTCCACAACACTCACCTCTCTCTCTCTCTCTCTCTCTCTCTCTCTCTCTCTCTCTCTCTCTCTCTCTCTCTCTCTCTCTCTCTCTCTCTCTCTTGGTATACTAATGCCGTTTTCTTCAGGGCTCGAGATATACATTATGTAGCACCGCACGTGCAGATGTATGACTGAACCTATGCTGACACATCACCTAACTCCCCAACATCACCGTGTGTGTGTGTGTGTGTGTGTGTGTGTGTGTGTGTGTGTGTGTGTGTGTGTGTGTGTGTGACATACACCAGCCTCACACGCTCCCAATTACGATATAAACATTCAGGATATTTATCAGGCCATCAGAATGCAAGTTTATCTCCGCACGTCGCACATCTCGGCGAAAAATACGTCTTTTCTCGATGGATAATTTCTGTGGGGCTGACGCGTGGGTTGTGGGCGAGGCAGAGAGGTCCTGGCCCTGCAGGAGACGTGCCCTGGCCACCGCTCGCTCTCGGAAAATAAAAGAGCACATTTTGTATACGCTTCAAAGGAAAGTTTAAACTAGTGGCTAGACGTATTTACATTTTCCTCATTGCTTGCCCTCGACACAAGCTACTTTTGAAAGAATGTTTACAAAGTTTAATTAAATTAATAATATACCACTGACAAGCACATTCCTTAAAGGTTATACATCACTTAATCAAAGGCTATATTGACATTCTACCTTTGAAATATGAGTAGCGATCAATAGCCACCGAGGTAGAAAGGAATTTATATGAGCGACCTCAGTATTCTGTTTGATTGTGTGTGTGTGTGTGTGTGTGTGTGTGTGTGTGTGTGTGTGTGTGTGTGTGGTAGGTTGCCTACTGCCTCACGACTCTCTTTCCATGTCTGGTCTGGTTGTTTCTCTGTCTGTCTCTCTCCGTCTCTTATACGTCTTTCTCTGTCACAATCTGTCTGGGTTGTCTCCCACCCTCCCTCGCTTCGCCCTTCACTCGATCATTCTCCTACCCCTTCCTTCCCCCTCTTTTCATTTATATCCCTTCCCCCTCTTAAACGGTTCTTTGTGCTCTTCCTCTTTCACTACCCTCCCTCCTCTCTCTTTCTCTCCTTTCCTCCTCTGGTTTACTCCCTACTTCTTTTTCTCTTCTTCCCTCCTCCCTCGCCCTTTGCATCCTTCTACCCTCCTCCCTCGCTCAGCTTGTATCTACGACGTATCCTGTCCACCACCTCCTCACCCTGACACTTTCCTCCCTGTATTTATACCCCACACGTCTGCCTTAAACGTACCGCAGGAATCCTTATCTCTCACTGGCCTTACCAGTCCTAATGTAAGTAGGAGTAGCTTCTGATCTTACAGCAGAGACTTGAGGACGTAGACCAAAGCTGACTACACCAGTCTTATGACACACCGCTTGGTCCTGCTGCACCACAGCTGGCTACTAGTCTTGAACCAACCGCCGTAGGCCCTGTCTGTCTTCTTGTCTGTCTGTCTCGTCATGAAGCTGACCTGGTGTGTCTCGGAGAAAAAGACACGAGGCAGCTTTCATTACCTGTGACCCCTGGCCTCTGGTGGCACCCACCTCCCCCATGCTGTCTCTGTCTGCCGCCCCTTTTGGAGGACCCAGTGAAAGTTCGGGGTGAATTTGCAGGTTAGTTATGGGAACCGGGTGTGGCAGGGGTGGGGTACATGGGAGAGGGGTTGGGGAGAGGAGGAGGTGGACGGCTGGGTTCTGGCTGAGGGGGCGAGGACAACAGGGTGGGGTTCTGGCTGGTGGAAGGGGCACACAGTGTGGGGTTCTGACTGCAGGATGGGAATTCAAGGATGGGGCACTTTCGGTTGGACTCTGACGAAGAAGGGTGAACTAAGATGAGGCTCTGGCTAGGAGATATAGGGTTTCGAATATGGTTCTGGGTAGAAGAAGAGATGTAAGGAGTTGGATTCTACCCAAATAACGAGAGAAATCAGCATTAGATTTGTGGATGGGCGGGAGATTTGGTGAGATTCTGGTTGAGCCACCAGATGGCAGGATGAGACAGGTCAGAGCTGCCAGGTCAGGGAACCGACGACAAGTTCTGTTTGTGGGAAATGTGGGCGGAGTGGGGAAAAAGGGTTAAGGTCAAGGTCAGTTTGTGGAGGAGGAACTTAAGTTGGTGTGTGGCTATTGCAATCAGTCGGCGGTGCTGCTAATACTGAGCGAAACGAAGTTTAACTATAGTTGAGGAAGGGGATATCGAACGCAGCGAAGGGATTGAAACATTACATGCTTTACGGGTTATGAGCCCAGGGACAGATGGCCTTTGATCTATTGTTCACTGGCTTTGAACGCGTCTTCCATGAGTCGAGTCAAACACCTCAAGCCAACCGACTTAATATCACACAGTGGGTGTAGGGGTAGTTGTGTACACAGCCGGACGTTCTGCTTAAGGCATTACACGGATATCTTAACCCTTGAGGAAACAATAATATAAAAAAAAGAGAAATAAGAAAAAAAAAGCTGTATGAGATCATCGTCGAGAGATAGATAGATAGACAGATATATATATATATATATATATATATATATATATATATATATATATATATATATATATATATATATATAGAGAGAGAGAGAGAGAGAGAGAGAGAGAGAGAGAGAGAGAGAGAGAGAGATAGTGTAACATATAGAGCTACAGGCAATATCACACATTCTTAAACTGAAGAAGATAATACACCGGGAGGCCGGTAGGAGGTCGGTGAACACCTGTCACAAAGCCAAGCAAAGTGAATGAAAAAAAATAAAAAAGTAATATATTAAAAAAAGAAAACGGCAACAGAGCGTCACATAAAATGGCCAACGACAGACAGACGGACAGACAAGAGAGAAGCCAGATTTAAGCACAACGATCAGGATGGAAGACCAAAATAAAGGCGTTTTAGCACACAAAACCCAAATTTCCCTTGGCCTCCCGTAAACAAGGGATCCACATCTCCCGTTATACCCCAACACCTGCGGGGGGGAAAAGGAGAGCTCACTAAAACATTAGCCCTAAAAACCCTGGTCTTAAGGCCCCGCTCTGGTCCGCACAGGCCAAGAGGATCTCCATTCTTGGCCTTTGGTCCCAAGCCACCCCACAGGGACGTCCTGCCGCATCCACTCTTATTTAAGACGTATTGTCCAAGTGTTACGGTCCTGCAATTTATCGAGGGAAAGTGTGCCGATGGAGATGAGTGAGTGGGCTGTGTTCGACGTGTACCTTGTGGCTCGGATGTCGGCGTGTTCATGCCCTCGTGGGAGGTGGCGAGACCTGGAAGGTTTCTTAACGACGTGTCCAAGGTGGTTATATAAAAGCTGATAAGCGTCACGAGTTAATGAAGCTGGTAGGTAACATGGTGAGGGATTCACCGGGAGGGAGGGTTGGTTTCCTGTGTTGTCTTTACCCAGCATGCTTGAAGGAGGAGGAAGGGGGGAGAGAGAGAGAGAGAGAGAGAGAGAGAGAGAGAGAGAGAGAGAGAGAGAGAGAGAGAGAGAGAGAGAGAGAGAGAGAGAGAAGGAGGAGGAGGGAAAAGAGAGGATGGAGGATGTGTGTGTGTGGGAGGTGGGGGGAACCCTACAGTATCTAGCTAGCCTCCCTCGACCCTCTTGCTCCGGCATCACACCCTCAGACCTTCAGCATTGGTGGAAACGACGAGGGAAAAATATTCTGATTGCTCACGTTAACGAATCCTGATTGCTATTTGTCTTTCATACATACGATATCACGCTGACCTAACGCGGTCAGTTCCCACTAAATTACGAGAGATAAATGTCAAAATCAGTGAAGCATGCGGACACAAGAGTACAGTCACTCACACAGGTGAGTCTGTAGTGATCCACACGGCTGTTGTGTACGTATACGGGGATCTGGGAGAAGTAAATATCCCATATATTCATCAGTGCCTTGTCTGTCGAATCACGACCCATTTCAGACGACTCTTCTCACATGAGTAAATTCCATGTAACATGGGCAACATACGACCCTCGCTTCCGACTTAGGGTACAATAACGTCACCTATGACCTGACTGTTGAGGGTTTCGCCATCGTACTCAAGGGTCTTTTACCCTCGAGCTCAACGGTCGTACAGTCTAGCTTAAGGGTCGTACCGTCATTACTCAAGGAGTTAAGCACCAGCCTCCTCAACAAGGTCAAACAGGAGAGATATATTACACGACGGAGTCTTGGTTCCATGAACTTCGTAAACCAGTGTGGAAGCCACCTGCTGCTGCAGAGGCGGAGGCTAGGCAACGCATCCGTCATCAGTGGCAAACCAGTCTGACTATGAATGGTGGGAGGCTTGGGTAAAAGAGGGGAAGAAAAACGATCGCTGGAAAAACCTGTCTTTTCTCCACCGTTCAAACTCTTTGGTCATAAGGTCATAAGACGGAAGGATGTGTGCCTGATTCATGAGCGGCTCACATGATCAATTCCAACAACAACAAGAAATGATCTAAAATAACATAATTCCGGATGAGAATTACTTTAGTTACTCTTAACTACGAATCATCATCCAATGACAAACTAATTCTAGAATTGTATCACCTGCAATGAAATTACTGTAGCTACCTCAGCTGAAAATCATCACCTGCTCGCAGGCGCAAACCATCAAAATCTCCGGCCAAAAATGACTGATACACTTCCCCGTTCTTTGCACATCATTGATCCATCCTGTAATGTATGCCAATCTCAGTACTGGATATATAAGATCCACATCCCTCCCCTACAACTTGCCTCATATTCATCTACACTTCCATTGTCTCTATACGCTTAAGTACCTGTACCGTCTTGCCCACATCATAAGCTGTGGGCTGTTAGGTAAAGTGATTAGCCAACCCTCTTAACAAACTGGTTTACTGTTGTGCCCTCTCCTCTGCTACCACTGCGTAAGGAGGAATGTCTCTCGCCTCGACTTAATGTTTGGCCAAAACTCTGGCTGACCTACACCATTCCTTTATTCTCATCAACGTCCAATTAATTCTTGTTTTAATAACATCCTACCTACAGTTAGTCTCGCGACCACAATACCGGCCTAAATGGAGCTCCCAAGCCTAACAGTAACCCTCATTAGGGTGGAGATATATCACAATATAACATGTCCCTCGTTAGTGTAGGGATATATCACGCCATGATATGTCCAACTTCCCTCCAGAGCTCTTTAGGGTATAGTTCCCAGCGGCACACTTCAACCACTTCTCTTCCTGTGGTTTGCTGAGGGAAAGGCCATCTCCCAGGGCTTGACCTCTCGAAAGAATCTGACTTCCAAACCACCACCCATGTTCCTCCTCACGTGCACGACTGAAGAATGCACTGTAAGGAAACGAAGACGAATACAGTTGCACGCCAGATGAGTTAGAAAGTGGATGGTCACACGGCTCCATGCCACTCATTCATTTTCTTTCACTAAAGTCTAACACAGCTTATATCTTATTCAACTATTTCAGACCACAAACAAAAAAAAAGGCAAAACCACGTCATTTCTTCATCTATGGTCTTCCTGTTTCCAGTATCTCGAAGCCTAGCTTCCCTCTCAGAACCCTGGAGATGTGCAGTGCTGCCCATCTTGTCATCGGCTTTCAAGTACCTGGGAAATGTGCTGCTGCTTTTTTCTTTATTTGCAGACACTTCTCCCGAGGTACTCTGAAAACTACGTCAGTTCACACCCAGGATTCTTATCTCCTCACCAAATGGCTCTAACTTCAAAAACAACATCCAGCATGCAAAAGGCACTGGGATGTAAACACTCACACCTCACTATCCCATTCCTTCGCCCATACTTCATTGTCTCTCTCCTCCTATGCCTCACATTTATCTTTACTGGAGGTGAGCGAGTGTTCCTTTCTTGCCATGACCTCCCCAACCAATATAAACAGAGTGCAAATGGATATTCGTCAAAATGAGATTCATCGTGTCGTTTTTATTTATCTATCTATTTATTTATTTTCTCATGACTGGCGCTTTGAGATGAGCCTCCTTACTGGTAACTGCGAAGGGCGTCAACTCGTACAAGGTAGCGGACTTGTTGCACTAGCCTTTGCTCTTTCAGAGGATAATTTATGAATGAACGGGAAAGCTTCTTCCGTTCCCATAAGAAGCATGAATTGTCTGCCTCCGTATCCCGATCATGTATCAGTTCGAGGCGTCGTCAATAAGTGAGGCTCTCCGAGCATACCTCCGCCTGGGTTATCACGACAGGTAAGAGTGGGTGAATTTTTTATGCGAATTTCGTCTCGAAAACCTGATGTAATGTCACGTCTCGCTGTTGCTGTCCGGAGCTCGCGCTCAAGGCATCGTAGGTCAGTCTAGCTGAGCCTTAGGGTGTCCAAGGTCAGTCTAAGGCTCAAGGTACTTAAAGTCAGTCGAGCTGAGCTTTGGTTGTAAACAGACGCAATATATAAACCCACAGAACTTGGACCCACTTGCTTACTGTAGTAAGAGAACCCCTTGATCACAAAGGTGCGAGCCTTAAGCACGAAACTACAATCCTTGAGCACGACGGCATGACCCCTTGGTATAATGACGTGACCTCTGACCTGAGTGCAACGGGTCAGGTCGCTGGCTAAGCCATTATCCCGCTGCGTTCAAGGAGTCAACGATGGGCTAATATATGCTTAAGTAAAGGCTGTATCCGTGATTACGAGGCATTACAGGACAGTGCACGTGAACGGGGTGGCTGTACGTGATCCAGGCATAGGAAGCACGAAGACTGACTGTGAGCGAGTCTCCTGGTATAAAACTTTGTGAACTCAGTCTGTGATTCTGCCCACATCCCACTAAATTCCGTGTCACTGAGTCCATTGTACGTGATTCCACTTGTCGTCAGTGAGTCCAGTGCACGTGACTCCACTTGATGTCACTTCCACGTCCGTGAGTCCCATGTACGTGGTCGTAATCGACGTCAGCCTCCATGGCAGTGAGTTTTCAGTACGTGGACCCACTGAAGGTCCGTGCAGATGAATCCACCTTACGGGCCATCTGCTCACAAAGCCTGAGTGAGAGCTAACCCTCTCCGTCGTCCGTACGACTCCCCACATGTGAACCCTCTCCGTCATCAGTACGACTCCCCACGTGTGAACCCTCTCCGTCATCAGTACGACTCCCACATGTGAACCCTCTCCGTCGTTCGTACGACTCCCCACATGTGAACCCTCTCCATCGTCCGTACGACCCCTCCCCCACGTGTGAACCCTCTCCGTTGTCCGTACAACTCCCCACATGTGAACCCTCTCCGTCGTCCGCACGACCCCTCCCGCACGTGTGAACCCTCTCCGTTGTCCGTACGACCCCTCCCGCACGTGTGAACCCTCTCCGTTGTCCGCACGACCCCTCCCGCACGTGTGAACCCTCTCCGTTGTCCGTAGGACCCCTCCCGCACGTGTGAACCCTCTCCGTTGTCCGCACGACCCCTCCCGCACGTGTGAACCCTCTCCGTCGTCCGTACGACCCCTCCCGCACGTGTGAACCCTCTCCGTCGTCCGCACGACCCCTCCCGCACGTGTGAACCCTCTCCGTCGTCCGCACGACCCCTCCCGCACGTGTGAACCCTCTCCGTTGTCCGCACGACCCCTCCCCCACGTGTGAACTACCTTTACTAATTCCCAGACTATTATGGCGGGTGCTGTGCGGCCACCAGTGTGATCACCCTCTGTGCAGGTTTTAACACAAGCACATCATACGCAAGACGTGACCTGGGAACGCCGTGGAGGAGCTCCTGGTAGACTGAGGGAGGAAGGGTGGGGAGGAGGAGGAGGGAGACGGACCAAGAAAGCAGAAGAGGGATAGTAAGAACTGGGAGAGAGAGAGAGAGAGAGAGAGAGAGAGAGAGAGAGAGAGAGAGAGAGAGAGAGAGACTCAGGAAGAGTGAGGGGGAGCGGAAGGGAGGGAATGACAGCTACAACGCAGGGAGGGGGAAGGAAGATGTGACTCACACAGTAGCGCTGATATGAAGAGAGAGAAAAAGGGAGAGGGAGAGGGGGGCGGGAGGACTCGTACAGTGCGTAAGGAACGGCGATACACAGCAGGCCGCCTTATGAAGTGGGGATTATGGTCACTTACCACCTACTTGACCACGGATCTGATGTAAGCACAGGCACACCACACCCCCATACACTCCACACGGTGTGAGGCCTGCTATTCAAGGTGTCCGCGGCGGTGCCATAACTCAGATGTGTGTGTGTGTGTGTGTGTGTGTGTGTGTGTGTGTGTGTGTGTGTGTGTGTGTGTGGGAGGATGTCGGTACGCCCAGTGTTGGGAGCAGGCTGGTCCTGTTGTGGGGTCGAGAAGCTGATTTATCAAGGCAACACTGAGGGAGGAATTTGCTAACACAAAACTGTCTGGAACTTTATGGACTATAAATACGAACGTTTGTAATATGATTGTGAAACTCGAGCCTGTCCGTGTGTGTGTGTGTGTGTGTGTGGGTGTGTGTGGGTGTGTGTGTGTGTGTGTGTGTGTGTGTGTGTGTGTTTACATATGCCTATTTGGCGTATGGATTTCTACGTCCATGGACATTTCTCTCCGTCTCATTCATTTTTCTCTCCTTCCCTACATATCGACCCATTTATTAATCTTTCTCTCCTACACATCTAGTCATAATTTCACTTCTTTCAATCTATTCCCAATGCTCTTTGGATATAACTCTAACCTTTACACTTCCCTCACATCAACACTAGGCTCTACTGCAACGCTATGATAACCATGAGTACCTTACTTTCCTTACGACAGTGATGAAAAATGTTCATGCACCTTACTACCCCCCCCTACGATGACCCTACAGGGCAACGTATGTACGGTCGTTTCTCTAGGTAAGAATAATGACTGTGTTTACCATAGTGTGAGTGATAAAATATTGCCGTCAGGAACCTGGTCGCTTCTTCATCTTCACAGCGGGGTGTTGTCCAGCGGGGGGAATTACCCGGTGATGAGCTGTACCGTGTTAATTGTCTTAAAAGCCTATGCGTCTTGCATGGGCGAGTGTCCAGCTGTGACCAGGGGCCCCCACCCTCTAACAGCAGCCGCGGGCAGACCTCTCCCTCAGTCATGTGTGTATATTCTACTCAGAATAAGGTTGGACAGAGGGTGAAGAAGGCGCTCTCCGTCGTCCGATTCCCAAGCGGAAAGGATGGAGTTGAAGCCTTTCCCTGCACTCAGGCGGCGCCCTCTGCCCCCAAGTTCGCCATGCAATAAAGGACAAAAAAACTCATATACTTCGATGTGAATCAACTGTCGTAGGTCGGTGCCAGGGTGGGATAGTCGACCCACAACATGCATGTGGCGCTTGAGGATAAAGGAAGATATCGAGAGGTCATCCTGCATTTTCCATGCTAAGAGCTGTCATCTCGGCTCAGGCCAGGCTAGGAGTCTATCCCCCTCACTCACATCCCCACAGAGCGACCTCCCATTCGCCATAGGACCGCGTCCTCACTTGCTCTCACGTGAATGGAGGCAATTAACGTGAGGAGACTTTCTGAACATTTCGCCCAGCCCGGAAATCGAACTTGGGGGGGCTACTATGTGCGAGGGGAGCGCGCTACACATGCAGTAAATATCTTTCGGGTTTGGCAGTTCTTTCCGTGTGTACTCCATCCAGCGGCTTTATGACACTCTAAGGAATATCAATTTTCTTTAGAAATGAATATAAAAGAGACTAACTTCCATTATGCAAAAAAAAAAAAAAAAATATTGAAGTACAAATCAGGACACTTCGTCATTACGTGGCTTGATGAACGGCAGAGGACAAGATTTTCCTATTCTTAGGGGATTACCAAGTGACTCTCGCGTGTAACGAGAAGTGACGGTCGTACACAGGAAGGATAAGGCTGAATGATGACTTCAGCAACGTTGTATTATTGTCGTTCACAGAACAGAGGACGTTCGTCTGCAAAGACACACACAAGCGCACTTAAAGTCCACATACATCAACAGGCAGTTCACGAACGTACATGCGTATTACGACTCACAACGCACGTGAACAAACACAGAACACCTACTCAGAAGTCATTAGACGTCGTTCCCACCTAAACGACCCTTCGCCTTAGCCAATTCAGGTGCTCGGGGGAAAGGAAGAGGGGCAGCAGTCACGTCCACAACTAACAACACCTATCTATTGACCTTTACTTCCTCCCTGTCTATTCTCCTGCGTTCTCAGCTCCCGAGTTACTTCCTCGCCTTCGCCATCCTGCTTCTCTGTGTTCTTGTCGTCTCTCCCTTGCCGCTCTTGCCCTCCCTCACCCTTTCCCTCCTGCTCCTCTCTGTTCCTTGCCCTCCCTCACCCTCCCCATCGCCACAAGACGTCCGCCGGGGTCGGGCCCCATCGCCGCATTCCAACCAGACTCTCCCACCCGGACGCCTGGACTCAGCTGTGACTCGGGGAGGTGTTACGTACGAGAGGGGTCCGACCTGGAGAGAGAGAGAGAGAGAGAGAGAGAGAGAGAGAGAGAGAGAGAGAGAGAGAGAGAGAGAGAGAGAGAGAGAGAGAGAGAGAGGCAGGCGCGCCTCGCGGTGACGCCGCCAGAGTCCCATCTATCACTGGACCCAACGTGAATAGCTCTAATTACAGCGTTATCACCCCTAACTAAAGGCGCAACCCCGGTTATGGCCATCCCCTACCTCTACAACCCTCCCATGACCCACCGACTCCAAAGGTTTTCCTCATTATCAACTTTCGTGAGCCGAGGAGGCAGTACGGAGCGAGGAAGGATGATATACAAACCCATAACTCTACTTTACAAGGGTGTACAAAAACGGGGACCAGTCTATAATTGGTAAAGCTTCCTGTGTTGATGTGGTTTATGTGGTGGTGTAAAGTGTGGCGTCATCTACCGCAGGTCAAGGGTCCCAGCTGACCGCTAATATGTTTAACCCCCCTTAAGCTCGATGGTGTGGCCCTTGAGCTCGATGGTGTGGCCCTTGAGCACGACGGTGCGGCCCTTGAGCACGACGGAAGGACCAATGAGCACGACGGTTCGGCCCTTGAGCATGATGATACGACCCTTGGGTACGATTACTGAGCTTCTGAAATGATCCTTAATCCTTTATGGGTCAGGTCAAAGGCCACGATTGTGCCACCGTGTCCAAGAGGATGACACCAAGCATTCAGCAGGTGACCCTCGTAAAGACTTCACCTCTGGCTATTTCACATCTTCTCCTTCATCTGTTTCATTTTTTTCCTATTTCTTCTTGTTCTTCTCATCTTTATCCTTGTTATTGCTATTTTCTATACCTATCACTGCTATTATTGCTATTACTATTATCATTATTTCTATACAGGTATATCATGATGTTCATTACTGTCATTATGATCAATACAAAAGTCATTATCGTTAGTATTAAAGTTATCACATTATTCCCTTCTTGGTTTTTACATCCCCATGTATTTACATTAACCTCATCAGCATAGCATATACAATGTACAAGACTGGAAAACCTACTTGCCACATAACCATCTTGCCACATAACCACATGCGTACATAACTCACATCACCTCTGTTGGCCTCACCTCCAGTACAGATCTCACCATATACGTTGCTCCTGTCACCTTTGTCGACCTCACCACCTGTACTGACCCTACGAGCGACGATGCTCACATCAACTCTCTTGACCTCATCGCCTGTGGTGACTCCAGTACACACGTTGCACCCACCAACTTTAACGACCTCAGCAGCTGCCTGCACTAACCCTGCCATCTACGTCGCACCTATCATCTCCCTTGACCTCATCCCCTTTCATGACCTCACATTGTACATTGGCCCCCATCATCTCTTGTCCTCACCACCTGTGCAGACCCTACCATCTACATTATTCCTATCACCTCTTTTGACCTCATCACCTGTAATTAATTGTTCATATGCCCTCACCTTACTACCTGTGTTGGCCCAACCAAGTGTCCTGACCCTTCTTCCAACACTGGACCCTAACACCTGTGTCAGTCTCATAACTTAACAGAGTGACCCTATTCACTTGAGGCTAACCTCTACCGACCCCATTTACTTATGCCGATTTATCCACAAGCTGTTGGCATACTGACCGCACCAACTACTATCTTGGTGATGACTCCATGGTACGAACACCCCACTTGACCCCCGGGGCTAGCCACCACTACCTGTGTTGACCTGAGAGAAGTAAGGACAAGGTACATATATATACGAGCTTATGAAGCTGGACAACACGTCTGTAAAACTTTCCGCCCGTGACGCACACACACACACACACACACACACACACACACACACACACACACACACACATACACACACACACATAGTGGTCAAAAGTATCAATCCTTTCGTCACACTAAACTGTTCGTGGCTGACACCATCGCGATGAACACCCCGCGTTCTGTTACCACAAAGCAAGTCCAGTCTTTGCATGAGTCTCTTTCATGTGCAACAAATATGACAGTCGGGATAATGTCATTCTGATGTAAGCCCTCTCAGCTAGTATGACGCTAGGCCAAGCCCTCTCAGCCAGTATGACGTTAGGCCAAGCCCTCTCAGCCAGTATTATGCTGAGGCATCATCTCCTGGCCGGTGTTGACTCCACTTTACGGCCGTAACTCACGGGGAACAACCACACTTAAGGATAATTTTCGATTCCTCACGTTAGCGTTACTGATGCCTGCCACACACTACCCACCACCTACGGCCAGCATTTCCGGTGACCCCCAGCTGACCTGGAGGAGTGGGGACGGGACGCCCCGGAGTCTTGCCCAATCCCGGCGTGACCTGTGGATCGCATTGTTGAGCGAGGGTTGAGTGTGGCCTCCTTAGTACCTCGTCGTACCCGGAGGACTTGAGGGCCAGAAGGAAGGGTATCTAGATTAATCACTTATGACCACCTTATCCCAGCAGCCACAGCCCACTCCGTGACCACAAGTCGTTGCCGATATAAAAGAATGTAAAAGAAAATACGATTAATTACATTTAAGAATGTAGAATCAGGTTAAAGACAGATTATACGAATCTTTCAATAAGCAAAAAAAAAAAAAAAAGACACCATTAATTAGATTCAAGAATACAAAATCAGATAAAAGACAGATAGTTAATTAATGACGGGTTGAGTCAGAAAATATAAACTGGTATAATAATGCAATGATAGGTAGAAAAAAAAAAAAAAAAGAAACATTGTCGGGTAATTATAAAGGAAGATAATTACGTACTTGGAGAGATAACTAATTACAGGAGAAGCCGAGGAAACTGTGGAAAGTGGGGGTCCTTTGTTCAGTAGCTGCAACCCTGGCCGAGAGTTCCTAGCGCAGGGAAAATCCCCTGATGCTGTTGGGGTCTTGCACATCTACCCAACGTTTCCCGATGCAGGGGACTTACAGTGGCGTCCGACACTCCCTGGTGGAGAGAACTTATAGTGTTGTCCGGCACTCCCTGGTGGAGGGGACTTACAGTGGCGTCAGACACTCCCTGGTGGAGGGGACTTACAGTGGCGTCCGACACTCCCTGGTGGAGAGAACTTATAGTGTTGTCCGGCACTCCCTGGTGGAGGGGACTTACAGTGGCGTCCGACACTCCCTGGTGGAGAGAACTTAGTGTTGTCCGGCACTCCCTGGTGGAGGGGACTTAGAGTGGCGTCAGACACTCCCTGGTGGAGGGGACTTATAGTGGCGTCCGGCACTCCCTGGTGGAGAGAATTTACAGTGGTGTCCGACACTCCCTGGTGGAGGGAACTTATAAAGGTGCCCAACACTCCTTGGTGGAGGGAACATACAGCTGTGTCCACTGCTCCCTGACGCAGGAAACTTGCTGTTCTATCCAACTTTTTCTGGCGAAGGAAACCTTTCGCGCTACAGGCGAGGAGCCTTGGGGTTCACTTTCACAACGAAGCCTCGTCGGAAGAGATAGAGGGAGTGAGTACATCTGCAGAGTGATGTTTCTGAGGGGTATGTGTTAAGGGAACCTCTCCAGGGGGGCGTGCATAACTCTCTCGGGATGATTGTGAAGGTAATACGTGTCAGGAGGTATACCTAACAAGGCGAGTATACCTTTTTAAGAGTCTAATGTACGTCTAGTTAAGGTATATCTGAAAAGACGAATGATTACGTTAATGAAAGTAATGTCTTAAAGGTGATGTATCGGGGGTATGGTGGCTGAAGGATATTGATGCAAGCGACTATGATGAGGGGGTATGCCCGAAAAGATGAGTTTACCTGTCACGGAGGGGAATGTTTACAAGGGTAATATGTTACGAGGTATGGCTGACAGTGTGTGTATACACGTCTTAGTAGAGCTGGCTTGTGAGGGGTCTGTTGGCAAGTACGTCAACACTGTGAATATTCCTGCAAGGGAAGAGTGACGAGAGGCAAATATGTTGGGAGGATTACCTGAAAAGGTGACCATCCTTGTGGAGATAAGGATGATACGAAGTATGCCCAGGCGAGGAGACTGGGTTCGTGAAAGGTCTGAGACAATTCAGAGGTTGTTGAAGATCTTGTATACAACAAGACCGTGTATCTATCAGGGCGAGGAGTGTAATTTCCAAGTGAGAGAACATTCTTAAGAAGGAGAGTGTACATGGTACAGGGAATGCACACTGTAAGGGGAGAGGTAGCGCATATGCCACGAGTGTATAACACAAGGAAAGCATTCGTGAACAGACAGATGATAGAATGTGGCAGGGTGACAAGCTCGTAAAGGAACTTGGAACGTATATCATGAAGGATTATAATTAGACTGGGGAGTAAGTCTAGCAGATGAATACAATCGTGAAAGGGCGAGATGGCATGTCTGGAGAGGGCGGGGGAGGGATCAGTCTCTTTCCCCTCCCCCCTCCTTCCCCATTACGAATTATCATGACAGCCCGGAAGGTGTTTTTGCCAGGGGGTGGCTAACAAGCAGAACCCGCTGGTCATAATGAGGGCGCCGATCCTCGGCTGCCAAGTCCCGCTTACCTTCTCGCCTCCTTATTACCCGCTAAAAATTACTCAATAATTAACCAAAGACTTAAGATATATCTGGGTACGAGAAGGTCATGAAACATCAGAAGAGAAATAGGAAGAGGGAGAGATGGGGGGGGGGAGGAGGAAACAGGTGATGTATACAGATGACGTAAGGTGTCGTGCAGACAGCAAAACCGTAACTGTCAGGTGGTACACAAGAAGCTTTAAGGTGAACTACAGAACTATGACACTGATGGCCACACCATCTAGAAGCACCTGCAATCCCTCTGAATCACACGAGGCCACCTGGGTGTGTGCGCGTGTGTCACATCTACGTAGGGGCTACAGGATCCTGAGGTGCCAGGAACATGACATCGTGTATGTATCCTTGTTATCCCAACTCCTTTCGTCGACGGCGGACGAAGAGGGAATCCACATGAACCCCTGCATCATAACGGCACCACCCTCAGAACACAATGGCACGACCCTTGAGCACAACGGCACAATCCTTGAGCATGACTTGACGACCCTTGAGCACGACGGATAATGGCCCGACTCTTAAAGGGGTCGATCAAAGGCCACGCCATCGTATCCCAAGTCGTACAGTCGTGCCCGAGGGACGGACCGTCATGCTCAAGGATCGCAGCGCTGTGCCCAAGGATCGTAACGTCATGCTCAAGGGGCTGTACCGTCGCGCTAATGGGTTGAGGACCCTTCATCAGACACGGAGAGGAGTGCAAGAGTCTTGGCAAGATGCTGTACATGTTACGGATATGCTGGGGGTCTGTGTCATGAATACAATTTGCATGAGTCAGGGTGTGAATATCGAAGGAAAAAAAAAAAGAAAGGCTACGTGAGCTCTGAGCTTGGGGTCCTCCTGGTATACGGCGGGCGAGGCCTCATAAACATGCCAGTGTGAGGAACGTCCGCTGGGGTGATGAGGCGTGAGTGTGGGCTTCGGGTTGGAGTGTGGGTGTGGTCCAAGGGTCTAGGGTCTGAGTGTGGGCGTGGCGCTCCTGAGTGCGGTCGTGAAGGTTGAGTGCGGACGTTGAGCAAAGACTTTTCGACGTCTTGAGCTCTGGTCGTAAATGTGATCGAGGTAGGTCAGTGCGAGTGTTTGCGGAGGCGTGCGCGTAAGAACCCAGGAGGAGGAGGAGGAGGAGGTTTTAGTGTGAGAGTACCGCACTAACTGGACATAGTATGACACCGTTTTCTTTCCTTCCCTCAATGGTAGACTATGACACACACACGCACACGCGCCAACTCTACGTCGCTAGCGGCAAAATAAACTCTCCTCCACAGCATGAACAACACGTCGGTTCTCTCGTCCCATCGACGGATAAGGATTATATGGCCTTCATTTGCATATACGCGTACCACTGAAAACCCTCACAAAGCTCAAGGGGGTCCTACGTCATGCATCACATGAACTATAATAACTGTTGTAGGATCTGCATGATTACTAACACATTTCGAGGTATGTAGGTTCATTCCTCATACTCTTCAGTCTTGCCATTAATTCACTGCTTAAAATCATGGAGAAAACGGTTTACGGCTAAAGAATTCCTGCTATACCAAGGCGGTGTGGCTGAGGGAATGCGCAGGCCAACACGAACACATTAGGCGAGGCTGTATCGTCATCATCTCTCGTGGACGAATAAGGTCGACCGATTCTTAGAGGAACTTCTCGCTCCACAGGAAACCGTCATTTTTTCCTGCGTCTGATTGAAGCGCAGCTTTGAAGTTGCAGGATCTCCATAAAAGGGATATATATATATATATATATATATATATATATATATATATATATATATATATATATATATATATATATATATATATATTCCTAACAGGTTCCAAGTCAGTGAAAAAATCCTCTAATTTTTCCGACCTCTCTCTCTCTCTCTCTCTCTCTCTCTCTCTCTCTCTCTCTCTCTCTCTCTCTCTCTCTCTCTCTCTCTCTCTCTCTCTCTTCACGATCTTCTGATTTTCCTGAAGTAGAACTGGTGTGTGTGTGTGTGTGTGTGTGTGTGTGTGTGTGTGGTGGGGGGGGGGGGGCAGAGTGGTTTATGACCGAGAACTTCTGGGATTTCCTTTTTCAGCTTCATACCTGCCCCGAAATATCCTTTCTTTGACCTTTTCTTCGCTAGGTGTGTGTGTGTGTGTGTGTGTGTGTGTGTGTGTGTGTGTGTGTGTGTGTGTGTGTGTGTGTGTGTGTGTGTGTGTGTTATCCAAATATATGAAATATCCAAACATTAATACTACGTGTCATCCATTACTGCGAACATCTGCTTTCACTTTCACGGTGGAAGCCCCGCGGGGCGTCCGGGGTAATAATATCATTAGTAGCTTGTGGTGGCCCCCGGGCACGGGTTATTAGTCATCATTATACCGTAAGATAACCTTGACATATTTACCTCACAAGAGGCGGGTGCCATGTTCGTCCTCTCCTTGTGCCAGGTCGTCCCTGGTGGTGAGTTATTCAGACGACCCGCGGTCCTCCTCACCCCCACCTCTAGTCGTCCCCAGAATGTCTAGCGAACCCTTGGTGACCTGTCTTCTCACCCCCATCGCTCGTAGTCCCCAGAATGTCTAGCTAACCCTTGGTGACCCTGTCTTACTTCTCGGGTCGCCAGTGTGTTCTTGGCTTTATCCCTCTGTTCGTAGGAGCAATACTGACGAAGACACAGCCGTCCGTCGAAGTCCACGACATAATGCTAACGAAAAGATAGCCTAAGTACCACAAAGACCACGGGGACGCGGACCAGTCTAAGAAGCAACTAGATTATGGGGCAACAACAAGCCTCTCAGTCTGTCCGGGAACCATCCAAGATGACGAACAAGTCAGCAGACATCAGAGCAACGGACCAAGATAACTTATGACCCGGTCGGCCTCTCCCAGCCAGAGACTACACCAAAAGGAGGAAATTCGACCTGTGGCAGCAGGAGGCTGGGCTACAGTGCAAGTGCATGCGGTGGGCGGGGCGTCACAGGCGGCCTCCACTTATCTCCGTGCCTCGCGGGCGATAAATCAGCGGCCTTATACCTCACGCTGCAGGTTCTTCCAGGCTTGGCCCGCCTCGTCCATCATGGCGGAAACTCCTGCTGCCCCTGGTGCTGCGATCACCCAACCTCCGACATTATGTTTTGGTTTCGCGGGGAGGCTTACTTGCGCACCCTTCGGGGGGTAGGAGGCTCCACTGGATATCGCTTGAGGAGGGGGAGGTTTCTCTAGCGCTTCACCTGGGGGAGGGAAAGCTCCTTTGGAGATTCCCCTAAGGAGGGGAGGCTCTTTTGATGTTTCCTTGGGTTGGGGCACCCTTCTGGCGCTCCACCTGGGGAGGGGTGGACTCTCTTACGTTCCTCTTGGTGAGGGGGACAGCTCTGGCTCACTGCCTGGGGAAGGAGGATTCTCAGGCGCCTCCCCTAAGGATGAATAGGCTCTTCTGGCACACCTGGGGAAAGGTGGTTTCTCTGGCGCTCTCCTGGGGGAGGATATATACTCCTTAGCATACTCCTGGGGAGGAGAGGTTCCCCTGGCCTTCTCCTTGGTTAAAGAAAGCTTCTCTGAAACGCTCCTGGGGGGGTGTTGCGTCTCCTGGCACACCCCCAGGGGATTCATCGGTCTTCCTGACTAACCCCCTGTGACTCTCCACATGATACATGTCTTCAAGCTGTGCGGATATGCTTGCGTGCCTTGGCTTTACATCTACATCTTTGTTACGTTACCCTTCTTGTCCCTCTCATAGTCCCGTCACGGCCATGGCCAAGCTATGCTGTCTGTCCTCAAAGGACTGAATAACTTACTATGACATTCTCCTTTGTGTAATGTGCAGATCTGAAACAGTGGCTTTGTCGAGCTTGAATCTAATCGTAAAATCAAAATTCCACAGAAAGCAGGTTAAAAAAAAAGAAAGCTTTCAGCACCTTTATCATACTTCTATAATGTTACAAATACATCGATGGAAGAAAAACTGAAAACCTTTTTCTTGCCTGCAAATGTGGGGCATCATATCTCGCAACAGCCTCAGTCTCTGTATAATCCTTTCCGCATCTAACAGACGGATGCCGTATAATTTGACTCTTTCCCTCATCGCTTAGTACGAGGCGAGGAACGCCTTTGTAGTTGAGGGTGGCAGATTGTCACTGCCGGAGCCGCAGCCACACGAATGGTGTCGACGTCTGAAAACGCGCATCGTTGTCTTTGTGAGGTCGTCAACTGGGGCTTAGATATTCCTTACGACCCACTAATTGGCTCCTCGTTTGTTGATTTATCCCAGTCTGACTTTTGAGGAGAAAACTCAAAAGCAAACAAAGCGTCCAGATAAAAGAGGAATACAAGTCTTCAATCAGTCGCGTGCATCCCCAGCCTGGGGATCACTTGGTATGACCGTGTTCGGGCAGACGGCAACACCTATCGCTCACATGATGATCAGTACCCGTGGTGCTGGGAGTGAGGAGGAGGAGGGGTGGTTGTCAGATTGCCTCCCCAGGGCGAGGGAGGCCTCGGTGTTGCCCTTGGGGTGGTCTCCCTCCTCAGTGGTGGACTTCCCCGTGGTAGCAAAGATTAGAGATACTTCCTACTTGAAATGAAGCACCGTTGTCTTTCTCGAAGCGCTAGTCTTCAACCACGGTATAAAAGCCTTACAGCATATTTACCTGAAATGCGATGTATGCTTTATCCTCTGCAGTGAGAGGCACATGAAAATGTATAAAAATATCCATACGCAAACATCCACGAATTGTGAAATCTTTATGTATCTTTCCTCTTATCAATGTCCAGCTTCAAAACATTAACATCAGACTTCTTCTGGGATACATATAATTATGATTAATTAAAAAAATGAAAGTTTGGTTTGTGCGAAGGCAACGATGAACAGTTCTGAGGAGAGCCAGAATTGCCTGCAGTAACGACGCGTGGCAAATTCATGAAAGCACCTTCAAAATGATGGCAAATTCATGAGAGCACCTTCAAAATGATGGCAAATTTATGAAAGCACCTTCAAAATGATGGCAAATTCATGAGAGCACCTTCAAAATGATGGCAAATTCATGAAAGCACCTTCAAAATGATGGCAAATTTATGAAAGCACCTTCAAAATGATGGCAAATTCATGAAAGCACCTTCAAAATGATGGCAAATTCATGAAAGCACCTTCAAAATGATGGCAAATTCATGAAAGCACCTTCAAAATGATGGCAAATTAATGAAAGCACCTTCAAAATGATGGCAAATTCATGAAAGCACCTTCAAAATGATGGCAAATTCATGAAAGCACCTTCAAAATGATGGCAAATTCATGAAAGCACCTTCAAAATGATGGCAAATTCATGAAAGCACCTTCAAAATGATGGCAAATTCATGAAAGCACCTTCAAAATGATGGCAAATTCATGAGAGCACCTTCAAAATGATGGCAAATTCATGAAAGCACCTTCAAAATGATGGCGAATTCATGAAAGCACCTTCAAAATGATGGCAAATTCATGAAAGCACCTTCAAAATGATGGCAAATTCATGAAAGCACCTTCAAAATGATGGCAAATTCATGAAAGCACCTTCAAAATGATGACAAATTCATGAAAGCACCTTCAAAATGATGGCAAATTCATGAAAGCACCTTCAAAATGATGGCAAATTCATGAAAGCACCTTCAAAATGATGGCAAATTCATGAAAGCACCTTCAAAATGATGGCAAATTCATGAAAGCACCTTCAAAATGATGGCAAATTCATGAAAGCACCTTCAAAACGATAAATAGTTACCAGGAAAATATAATCATATCAACTACAAAATCAAAATCTCTCACTGGTTTCTGTGGGAAAAGATCTACTCGTCTTCCTTCTCGTCTTGTCTTATTATGGCTAAGGACTCGGCAAAATCCCAGGCGCGAAGCCACTGCTTTGAGGTCAATCAATCTGTTGTGAGCAGTTTTTAATCACGACTCCGTCGTGAACGATGACACGACCTGAACGATGATTGGGACGCGAGGAGCATGAGTGTGGTGGCCATGACTGAACACAGGGAACAGGAGGAGGCGGGTGTTGGCTGCTGAGCCAACCACGACACCATCAAGGTGAGGGTAATGCTACTCATCGCCCGTACCCACCCACACTACCACTGTGACCAGAGTGGCGATGCAGCTGTAACTGTGGCGCACCCGGGTACATCCCCGGTCCTCTCTGGGCAGTACTGGGCTCTCCTTGAGCATTGCTTGGGTCCTTCCTGTGTAGTGTTGGGTTCTCTGAAAGTTCTGTTAGGTTCTCCTTAGGCACTGCTGGGATCTCCTTGGGTGCTGCTGGGTGCTCTTGACGTTCTGTTGGGTTCTCCTTTGGGCACTGTTGGGTCCTCCCTGACTGCTCCCGGCACCGACCTCTGAATCCGTTCCTTAATCGTCCGCGTAAATCCTTAACTTCTTCCCTGACGTAGCTCGGATCCATCTCTTGCATTGTTAACGTTCATCCTCTCTCTCTCTCTCTCTCTCTCTCTCTCTCTCTCTCTCTCTCTCTCTCTCTCTCTCTCTCTCTCTAATATGCATTCAACCTCTTAGGAAAAACGAGTCAAGCTTAGCCAGCTTTCGGCTCATCAATAAGCTTGTCAATCGGTCGCTCGGAGAGATGATCATGCAGATTGTTTTGTGCGTCTGACTTACTGGTGAAGCCTGGTGAGGTCGTGTGCTTTGTTGGGCCCGCCGGAGCTTCGTGGCAGTGGACGATCCGACCAGCAGGCATGGCTTGTATCACGCTTGCTCTTATCTTCCATCATCCCGATCTTATCCCTTGCGAATACTTAACATTACTTTGATAATTGACGAGGAGGTATATTCTATATCAGATCAGGTGGTTAATAATTATATCGTTGGGTATCAGGGCGGGATATGAAGCCATTGTTGTGATGAAGGGAGCAGGGGAGGAGAGAGAGGGAGGCTCGTGGGCCGGCGGTAGCGTGTGTAGCCTGACTCACACATCCATACCTCAGGTTATCTTCGTCCCAGTGAGTGGGGGGAGCTTCTTAATCCGGATGTGTAATCTTGAGTCCGGATGAAAACGGGGCTATCGCCTCCATCGGCGCAGGGTAGAGCAAGCAGTGAGTGATGAAAGCTGCTGGCACGTACGTACAGCCACGAGGAATAGTAAGTCCATTTGCCGCTGACGGTGTAGACTTCGAGGTCGTACGTGGACTAACCTCCCCCCTGGTAGTGGCTTCGTTTATCTCTCCGCGCGATGTTATCGCAAGCCGGCCGGTGTGTAACACACACACAACACACACACACACACACACACACACACACACACTGGTTACCACCATACGTGGACAACTGCTGGGGTTACGACTCGCGAATGAATTGAAAGTGGCAAGATAAATAATCTGGTGGAGAATGAAACGTCACGATATGTATACACACACACACACACACACACACACACACATAGATAAACAAACACGACAAAATTTCTTCGAGGTAAAATCTCTCTTTGTTATTACGAGAGAAAAAATCTCTGTTTGAATTAAAATTCATCTTAAATAAACTCTTCCTATGTCTCAATAAAAAATAACAAATAAATAAATAATCTAAGTAAACGTATGAATAATTAAATATACTAGTAAATAGGAAGATAAGCAGAAATAAATACATTTCTAAACTACAGCACAAACAACACAAAGGAATGGACGAAACCTTAAATTCCTGAATTTAAGTCATTATTCTTACCTAAGATTTTTTTTCTACATAGCTGTGGACGAGCTTCTCATAATTACTCTGGCAGACGACAGGCTCAGGTCACTGGAAGACTAACTGGACCATTAAGAACCCATGTGGTTACCCGCGACGGTACCAGGAGCAGACAAAATCTAAACGTCCCCCCCCCAAAAAAAAAAAAATATTGAAAGCGTTTTCTCTAAATCTTCGTCAGGAGGAGTGCAGACATGGTCTTGGGAAACAGACGAAAGCTAAAGGTGCTTTTTCCCTTTTCCTTTTCCTATGATGATAAGGAGAGTTCGATTCTGTTACAGAAGAATGACATCTATTGCCTTTTTACGAAACTGTTAAGTTGATAAATACGTCTTTTTTGTAAGCACATTTGTTTATAACAACATCTATACCATAAGATATTCTTGTCTAGTGATTCTAAAGTTGGCTTTCAGTCTACATTCTCTACACTTACCCTGCTGTAGAGGAGGACCATCATGGCTCACGCACGACCCTCCCTCTATAGACCAGAGTCCTAATACACACGTCTGGGGAGCCCCGCGACGCGAGGCGCCCCTCTAACATACGTACTATCTATCCCTCCAACACACCTCTGGTCTTCCCCCTGGGCTCTGTCGCAACTCATCTGACTAACAAACACACTCTCTCACTCCTTCTCTCTAAATCCATTCTCTTTATCTTTTACTTTATGAGCCATTCCAGTCATGAGAGTGCACTTCTCTCTCATTTCATGTCTCCTCTCGTTTGACCTCCCTCTCCGAACCAATCATCGCAGGTGCTTCGTACAGGACGCATCGCGGAGACATGTTTATTGTAGCCGACCCCACCAAGCCTCACGGGCATACATCAATGTGGCCTCCACACCACTCCCTCAAGCAAGACTAGCCTCTCCACCTGCAAGGATCGTGCTGCATTTCTTTCTTTTATTCTCTCCTCAGGTTTCAATCAGCCTCCACTTTGCTGTCTTCCTTGTTAGGAGATGGGGAAGCCTCCGTCCGCTGCCGGGAGTTAGTTTGTTCTGATACATCTCTATTTTACTGTCCGTTCATAACCATACCTCAGACCTCTCCTCTCTGATGGTTTTCTAGGCAGTTATATTTCTAGGGCTTTGTTGTTTGTTCAGTCCTTCTACGTAAGCCTTATTTCCTCTTACGTAAGTCTTATTTTCTCCTACGTAAGTCTTGTTTTCTCCTACATAAGTCTTATTTTCAAACTTAATCGTCCCCCAGATATTCTCACGGATGCTGAGCGAAACAGCCTCCAGCCATTAAGCAGGTATCCTCCAGCCGCTCGACAATGAATGTTTCATAAAGAATAAAGTTGATAAAGGGATCTACTTCCATGTTCTTTAATGAATTGTATCCGAAAGAAATGCTGCTCCCTACTTTGGACTCGAGGTGTCAACAAGAGGAGGTATTAATGATAAAAGTAAAGAATAGAAAAAAAGAGTACAGTTCACACTTTACGTGTTGTACCCTACCTCACAAGAGAAATACACGTCAACAGAAGTTAAAAAGACATGCAATGACGCTGTGATAACACTATACAATGGCATAATGATATGAGGCATGGAATTAACCATCAAAGACTAAGGGACTAGTAGTAGTAGTAGTAGTAGTAGTAGTAGTAGTAGTAGTAGTAGTAGCATTAGTAGTAGTAGCAGAGAAAATAACATTAACTCATGACCCTGTGGGCGACGAGAATGGATAAAACTCTTGAACGAGGGAAACCGATGGAGCCTCACCGTAACTCTAGTGAATGATAATGAATTAGCAAAGTTCTAAGGAGGCCGAGACGTATGGAGGGATTGGATAACGGGAAGAATACCTAAATTGGCACTCCACTGGGCACCACATTGAGGGAGACATATAAGGCAGGCCAATAAAAGGATGGAAGGATGGTGTGTATATATATATATATATATATATATATATATATATATATATATATATATATATATATATATATATATATACATATATACGGACTAAATACAGGATGGGAAGGCTGGAGCTAATGTGTGAAAAGGAAATGGCTCAGGGGCAGAGTGGAGAGGCTGGAACCATGCTTTTCAAGGCTGTACACCTCTCCACCTCAACATCCATCGTCATCCTCGCGGAAGATAATTGAAACCTCTCAGGCGTGCACCGCTGGGTCCAGCGTACATCTCCAGCACGAACCTAACTCTACGTCCACCACACGATGTTATGGAACACTGCTCTCAAGGCAGGGGTATAGAGAGAGGGGGGTGTGGGCCACACTAATCACCAAAAGCGGATGGAAATAATTCACTGCAGTTATTTGCATCGCCATGCGAGCGGTTTAGCAGCGAGCCGCTAAGAGGAGCGACAATGTGCCGTGACGTATCCGGGTTTTACAGCGAGTAATCAGTTTAGATTCACGGCTTGACGACCTCGAAGACCTCGGCGGCGGCGGCAGCACCACCAGGAGCAACCTGCCCCTACCTCTCTTCCCTCTTCCACGAACTCAGGGGAAAAAATAGGGCAAAAAAATTGCCGACGATAATCCTGATTTTAATGAGGCAATTGGACTCGCCGTCAGCTTAATTAATTAACTTGTTAGCCTCGGCCACACCGGTGGCTAGCGAAGGCTGCAGACACGGCTGGCCGGTGATGCTGAACGCTGGAGGGGAGGAGAACCTCACGGCTAGCCCGCCCCCATGGTCACCTCACATACAACTCTCAACCTCTCGTCCCATCACTTCCCTACTGCTGTTCTGTCCTCCACTTCCTCACTGCATTTTGCATCACTAATCCAAAGTCAGTTCCGTCCCTTCTCGCCATTAAACCTCTCGTTCTCTACATCCTAACATCTCCTGTTGGGAGACGATGCACCTCTTCATCCGTCTCTTTACCCCGGTGTGTTCCAGCTCCTGTCTCTCTCCCATCCGCCCCTCACGCCACTTTCCGAGCCACCTTGCCCTACCAGTCATGCCCGCCGGTAACCCTGCATTGTGGCGCCACCTGGGCCGGTGCCAGGGCATAAACTGCACCACGAGTGGATGCTCGACAAAGAGATCTCTCGGAAGCAATCCTGGAAGTCGTGCATTATAACATTGTGAGTTAAACATAGTATCATCCACGCATTTCTCTCTCTCTCTCTCTCTCTCTCTCTCTCTCTCTCTCTCTCTCTCTCTCTCTCTCTCTCTCTCTCTCTCTCACTGCACAACAGGATGAGGAACAGAGATAGTCCGAACAGAATACTGTGGACGAGACAGGAGATACTCCAGAAGTTTTCCCTCAAGTCCATCAGGAGTGAACTGTCGTCTCAAGAGCAGCACATCAAACCTACGAACTCAGGGGGAAGGGATGTAGAGGACGAGGATAAAGCTCATGCAATGAAGACACTACTACTACTACTACTACAGGTGGGTGTGTCACACTGTCCTTAACCTATGGCCAGAGATTCACCTCTGGAAGCCTGTTCAGAGGACACACTATCTACTGCCAGACATATGAATGGCGTTTATGTACAGGGATCAGAAAATACTCAGTGAATCATTTACAACGCTTGTATCTGTCTGGTCCAAGCTAGAATATGCTTCTCAAATTCGGTCATCGCGTTTGGATAAGCATTAAGAAAAACAAATGAAAAAGGTTCAGAGGAGGCAAACAAAGGTGGTATCAGAATTAAAGAGAAATGAATTACAGTGTGAGGTTTGAGGCCAGAGAGAGAGATACCTCCTATGAAAGGGAGAAGAGTAAGGGGTGATGACCACTAGCTTTGAGAGAGAGAGAGAGAGAGAGAGAGAGAGAGAGAGAGAGAGAGAGAGAGAGAGAGAGAGAGAGAGAGAGAGAGAAGGGGGTAAACTAAATCTCAAACATGTCTCCAGGTCGACTGGGCCTTTACGTCAGGCATTATCAACTGGTTCCCGACCTAACTTGTCCCCCGGGCGACTACCTCTGGGGACGTGTGTGTGTGTGTGTGTGTGTGTGTGTGTGTGTGTGTGTGTGTGTGTGTGTGTGTGTGTGTGTGTCGGGATAAGGGAAAGCGGACAGAGGCGGTGCTGACGGAGGCTGTGGCTGAGGTGTCAAACGCCATAAAAAAAAATATATACATGTATGAAATGACCGGTACGAGTGGAACACTGCAGTACACTGAAGACAGTGACGCCACGTATACTGCCGTCCACCAGCAACTCAGACATGGTTAAGGCCCTAACTCACGTACAGAAACAGGTGACGATGACCAAGACAAGACTAGGGGACAGAGGCTAGTGGCTAGGTCTAGAGGGTTCAGACAGGTGTGTGTGTGTGTGTGTGTGAGAGAGAGAGAGCGTGTGTGTGTTGCCCTAACTCACGTACAGAAACAGGTGACGATGACCAAGACAAGGCTAGGGGACAGAGGCTAGTGGCTAGGTCTAGAGGGTTCAGACAGGTGTGTGTGTGTGTGTGTGTGTGTGTGTTCAGGGTACGCACTGGATGACACGTATATGCTTATCTAATCTGAACACATGTGTACAAATATCATTATTGACTTTACCTTTCATCCTGTAAGCTTCTTCGAAAATTGGTTTATTATACTGGATTTTTTTTTTTTTTTCAGCGGGTAATGTAAGGGTCCAGACAGGTGTGTTACTGGGTGCATATGTGAGTAATGACTTTCGTGATGACATAAGTATAATCATGTAATTTAAACTTGTGTGTATATATATATCGTTATAGACTTCACTTTTCATGAAAAATTTCTCGTATAACTAAATGGGTAACATCTTACAGTATATATGGTCACCTGCCGAGGGAAAGAAAGCAAAGGACAATGATATGAATATTGATCATCTAATCATGAGAGATACTATGCACATCTGACGCGTCGATATTGATCGACTAGGTTACCGGAGGAAAAGACGTACTGGTGGACGACGTAGACACGATCCACGGACCTCGGCTTATCACACGACGCAACGCAACACGAGAGCGAGCGGCGTCGACGCCAGTGGAGACAGTAGTACACTCACACTGTTGTCATCTCTACATCATATATCAAAGGAGAGAAAAATGAGAAAAAAAAAGGGGGTAAATTATACCCATAAAAAGAGAGGGAAACCGAAACAAAGAGAAATAGAAAACGGAAGAGTGAGTAGGAGGGGCGGGTGGGTCGCCAATGTTGTTGGGGACGGAGCCTCACCCCAGGGTGGGACCCGCTCCTGTGTTTCCTGCAGCTCTATATTGCAGGGCAAGGGGAGAGGGGAGCCGCCGGGGGGAGGTCTGGGGCAAGGGTGACTCTGGGGAGAAAGTCTGGGGCAAAGGGAAGGGTAGCACGACCGCCGGGGGAGATCTGGGAGAATGGGGAGTGCAAGGGGGAGCCACCGGTGAGGTTCTGGGGGCCAATGGAGGGGGCAGGGGCGCCATCGGGGAGGTCTGGGGTAAGGGGAGTAAAGGGGGGCGCCATCGGGGAGGTCTGGGGTAAAGGGAGTAAAGGGGGGCGCCATCGGGGAGGTCTGGGGCAAGGGGAGTAAAGGGGGGCGCCATCGGGGAGGTCTGGGGCAAGGGGAGCGCAAGTGTCCGTCGAGATGGGGGGTCTGGGCCAAGGGGTGCGTAGCGGGATCGCCCAACAGAAGGTTCTGACACGGATATGGGAAAGACAGATGGCTCAAGACCTGATGATCTACGACGAGGAGGAGAGATACAGTAACTTTAGTTCCTGATCTATGTTCATGGAGAGACGGATAGTCAAACAGAAGGGCTCCTCCCCACCCCGCTACATCCCCCCCGGAACATCAGCAGGCCAAGAGGGAACATTATGTGGTGCACTGTGAATATACTGATACTGGATCACATTTTGGTGGCCAGAACTGAACATCGAATTCTACAAGTGGCGTGACTGGGATGTTCTGAGATCATACAAGTGCGTCGAGTTTGGTCGAGTACAAATTTCCAGCAATGAAGCCCAAATTTGTTAGTTTTCGTCACATGCAGCTACGCACTGCTTTACATCACCTTAAATCACTGCTGATGATCCCTTCATGGTCTTTTTCTTCTGGTGCTTCGAATAATGGCGTATTGAGACATTTTATGTTCGTTTGTTTGTATACTCGCTACCAAAATGCACTATTTTGTATCTGTCTATTTCAGAGTCAAATTACCGCTCCTCTGATAACTACATCAATGTATATAATCCTCTCTGAATCATTATCACTGTCATAGCTCCTATCAAATCTGTGTATGTGACACTTGAGGGTATTTTTGGATCTTTGTTATCAATATATATATATATATATATATATATATATATATATATATATATATATATATATATATATATATATGAATAAAGATGTATATATCTAGTTCGTTGCCCGTGATATTTCAAGCGAGAGCCTTGTTGATTTTCAGTTTTTAGTTCACCGTCTTCTAAAAATTTACGAACGGGGAGAGCGGAGGTTAAGATGATTGCTGAGAGGCCGTAAAGGGAGGAGGTAAGTGCAAAGAGGGTGTAAGGGTCGCGGGCAAGGGGGTCTGGGGCAAGAGGAGGGCAGAAGAGTTGGCAGGAAGGAAGATCTGGGCAAGTGTTACTTTGCTCCGTGGCTTAAGCTGACTGGATGGACTGTTGCCTGAGGACTGTGGACAGACGACAGAGCGCCGTAGCTCGGCAGGTCGGTGGATCATCACTGCATGAAAGGAAGAGGAGGAACGTCGGAGATAGGTCTGGTCTCGAAATGGCCCATGATATCAGGACTCGTGTGTTCACAGAGGTCACGTTGCCTCTCTTTCGTAACGTCGCCCTTCAAAACGTCCCCTAGTTCAAGCACACCCCACGCCTCCTTACTACAGCCCGTCCTCTGCCTGAGGCACCCAACCCCACACCCCGAAAGCCTCTCTTCCGGCCCATCCAGTACCCAATATCCTCCCCCTCCCCCACCTTCTCTCTTCAGGCCTTTCGTACCCTATGTCAAGTCCCCTTCTCCCTCCTCACCAGGCACTGCCCTGCTTGAAGCCGCTCCCACTTCCCACTCCCCCCTCTCCAAGGGGATCCCTTCTATACTCTGAGAACCCCAGCCCACCCATCTTCTCTCCCTCCCTCAAAGGGGCCCCCTACTCTACCTCATGACCCTCCCCTCCCACCACATCGAGTGAACCCTCATCAATACAACACATCCAGAGGTCACAAAATGCAGTCACTTGACATTACATGTTCTATCAAACCCTAGAAATAATACTGAGGACAGTATATGGACATACTAAATGGGGGAAATATATTGCACACACACACACACACACACACACACACACACACAAAATAAATAAACGGATGAACTGCCTTCTAATGATGATGTCAAACTGAAAACCAAAAAACAATAATTAGATACAAACATATAAATAAAACAGATAAAGAAAAAAATGTAGGCAGACCAAGAAATCCCACAACAGAAATCAAAAAAGTATTCGGTAAAAATAAAGAAGAAAAAAAAGAAGAAAACGAACGTCGTAAAAGGCCTATGAGTGCTTACCCCCCTCTTCCCTTCCCCTCCCATACCTTCTATCTTAGCGCCCCCTCCCGCCCACCACTACCATGTACACAGCGCCCACAACCAAAATACGAAACTTTTTGTCCCCATATGGCGAGGAGTCGACCAACTTTGGGGGCGGCTGAGCGGGAGAGAGAGAGAGAGAGAGAGAGAGAGAGAGAGAGAGAGAGAGAGAGAGAGAGAGAGAGAGAGAGAGAGAGAGAGAGAGAGAGAGAGAGAGAGAGAGAGAGAGAGAGAGAGAGAGAGAGGCGCGAGGATGGGCCCGCAAGTGTGGGGTGTTTTGGTAAGGCTGTGTGTGTTGGTGGGGCAAAGGTGGGTATGAGTGAGGTATAAGTGAATCAAGGCGAGAGGATGAGGGTGCGCTGCGTCAGTGGGATGAGGAAGGGGAAAGGGGGGAAAAAGAGAGAGAGAGAGAGAGAGAGAGAGAGAGAGAGAGAGAGAGAGAGAGAGAGAGAGAGAGAGAGAGAGAGAGAGAGAGAACGAGAGGCAATGCTGCTAACACCCTGTGTCGCACGGTGACAGAGAACATGGGAAAACAGACGAGCACAGTGAGTGGGGTAGGGGGGTGTGAGGTACAGAGAAAAAAGATATCTTGGTCTGTTGCTAAAATGTCAACTGGACACGTCAGAGCAGAATGGATGACAAGAGTGAGCAGTAACACTGGCCAGGCAGAGGCGGTGGCAGGAGGTAATATGAGGTGGGTAGAGAGGAACGAGTAAAGAGACGGCAAAATAACGAGCTGCGCCTTGGTTCCTTGTGTGTGTGTGTGTGTGTGTGTGTGTGTGTGTGTGTGTGTGTGTGTGTGTGTGTGCGTGTGTTTACCACAACCAAAGTAAGGGCAACTCTGCTCTACCTCAGCAACCTGCTCCCTCCCAGCAGGTCACCATCGTAACATTATCCTCCAGCCTACCTGCTCACTACCCTCACACCGGTACCCGACAGCTCTAACCCACGAGCCAACCCCATGCCAGAAACTCCAACCTCAGTGACGCACCACCAACCTCAGGGGGTGGGGAATCACCCTCAGTAATGCAGTTCACACTCACCTCAGTGACCCCCCACCCTAAAGCCAGCGAGGCATCCCACACATTACCCACACTTCTCACACTCTACCAGATCGTAATCCCACACATTAGAAACATTCTCACACTCTAACAGAACATCCCACACATTAGCCACACTCTCACACTCTGCCAGATCATAATCCCACACATTACCCACACTCTCACACTCTACCAGATCATAATCCCACACATTACTCACACTTCTCATACTCTACCAGATCGTAATCCCACACATTACCCACACTCTCACACTCTACCAGATAATCCCACACATTACCCACACTTCTCATACTCTACCAGATCATAATCCCACACATTACCCACACTCTCACAATCTACCAGATCGTAATCCCACACATTAGCCACATTCTCACACTCTACCAGATCGTAATCCCACACATTAGCCACATTCTCACACTCTAACAGAACATCCTACACATTACCCACACTCTCACACTCTACCAGAACATCCCACACATTACCTACACTCTACCAGATCATCCCACACATTACCCACACTTCTCACATTCTACCAGAGCATCTCACACATCACCCGCACTCCTACCCATTACCCACTTTCATATTCTACCAGAATATCCCACATACTGATGCCTGTGCCCCCCATACACCTCCAGCATCCAACACACATCCCCTCCGCTCCCCGCAAATTAATCCGCGCCCTCCACAACGACCCACGCCCTCACCATACTACCCATGCCCTCCGTGCCACCCGCGCCCCCAACGCACACTACCACGCCGTCAACGCACTATCCCTCCTCCTCCCGGTTACAAAAGCAACAGGTTTTATGTAAGAAGGAACTCGACTGTTGGGACAACCTCCCCAGATTGCACTATTAGTTAAGGTGTCTAATTAGCGACTGTGATTAGTCGTGTTAGTCTCCCCCCTTAATGAGTTGATCCTTCCCAGACAAGCGATGGGAGGGGTGAAAAGAAAGGGAGTAAGTGGGATGGGTGGAATGGGATGCTTCGTATGGGCAAGAGTGGTGTGGAAAAGGTAGAATGGAAGGGTTACAGTGCAAGGAGGAAAGTAAGGGGAAAGGGAGGGGGGGGGGGATTGAAAGGGCGTAGACCAGCGGAGTGGAAAGGGTAACATGAGGAACGTGACGTGGGAGAGGAAAAGGGCAAGGCTGTGGGACAGTAAGGACGACGAAACAAAAAGAAATAAAGGGGCTGTAGGAAGGAAGGGGTATAGTTAGAGGAGTGTGGGACGGTAGTGGTGAGAGAGAGAGAGAGAGAGAGAGAGAGAGAGAGAGAGAGAGAGAGAGAGAGAGAGAGAGAGAGAGAGAGAGAGAGAGAGAGAGAGAGAGATGAGGGGGAGCTCGGGATGGAGTGGAGCGACGGGAGGGATTGGGGAAGGGGGGGAGAGAGGGGAAGGAAGGGATGGAAAGTATAGTACAATGGGGTCGGACAAGGAACTGGTACAAGCATTAGGGCCGTACGGGATGATGTATTGGGAACATTACGACCTGAATGATGGCATTATGAGGCACGGAGGAGCCTAATAGCTTCACGGTACAAGACTGTTGCCCGACTGGTGGTCAAATGTGGGCAGCACATCACCCCTCCTTCAGCACAACGCCAGCCATCCGCAGCCTCAGCTACAGCACGCACACATAAGGCGAATGATTCTCCCTCTCTCTCTCTCTCTCTCTCTCTCCGTCAGGGGGCAATGTATCACTCCGTCCAAATACGTCCGGGGAATATCTCTGGTGAATTGCTGACAAGCGGCAGAGAAAATGGATAGCGATGTGTCAATTAGGTTTTTCGTCGAGCAAGTGCGGTTCCCAGTGAATCGCTGTGGGCAGAAGAAACGATGATTTGCATGCACTTCACAGCAAAGTGGCGTTGCATGCAGGTGAAATGGCAGGTGCTTGTGGAGTACTTCACGTGTATGATCTGATCCTGGGCCTTCCCTGCGAGTTCAGATAACAAGTGATGAAGTTAACGGAACGAATCACATAAATTTACTGTTTACACAACTTGAACGGTGAAAGTATCCTGTCCTTGTGTGCATTAGATAGATAGAAAGAAAAAAAAAATAACAATTTCTGACTAGTTTTTGAGAAGTATGCTTGATTTATTATACTGAAACTGGTATCGTTCAAGTGAGCATGTACCAGTTAATTATCTGTTTCACGAGTTCCATTTATATCCATTCCTCTGTCAATTTGTATCTTTACATATATATATATATATATATATATATATATATATATATATATATATATATATATACACGTGTTTACTTATCGATCTGTCCGTCTGTCTATCTAGAGATCCATCCGTCTATTCGTGTATCAAAACGGACACCTGCAGCATCGTTTCACTAACCTGATCATAGACAGGGGTTGGCCTACCCTCCGAGATTATGGGAGGAGCAAAACGTCTCAAACGTCTGTACATGACACGCCCTTGAGGACCACCAAGCATCCAGAACGTGTCAGTGGCAACATCTCCAATATTCTATCCACAGGAGAAGGAAGAGCCACGAGACGGTAGCTGAACCACTCTTAAGGAAACATCGGGGCGCAGAAATCGAGACCCAATGAACAGATTAAAACGAGTGGAACAGCGGACATAGAAAACCCCCCCTCAAGGGATTCACGATGCGACATCATCTTGATCAAATAGCCAACCACACCAAATCAGAAGGAAGGAAGGAAGGAAGAAGTGCACAAAGGTGCAATTCAGCATAAAGACAAATAACGGAGTTTTCCAGAAAAGTCTTGGGAAACTATGTGGATACGAGACTTTAGGAAGGTTAACACCAATTACTCCACACTGTCACCTACCACATCAGGTGCTTGAACACCCTTGAGGGTAAATCGGTGCGCGTTATGTTCACTGATAAGGGAAGGGAGGACGTCTTAGAAATTAAGGAGCATGACTGCACGTCCACCAACAAACAGACATACCCAATTCCAACCTTGCTCTCTAGGGAATCGAAGGAAACACAAGTGAAGGCGTAGGACGACTGGGTTCCCACTCCTGGAATATGTATGACGTATATAAACATAAGTGCATACAGACAGTCTCCGCAGACGCAGATGGATACACAGACGCAAACACACGCTTGCCCAGCCTCACCATCATGACCCTACGGCAGAGCCGGGATTACTGCCTGTGATTCCGTGCTGCACGAAGGAGATGCTTACGACCTCGCACTGAGACAGACGAGGGCAACTTCGGCTTTCATGTCTCTATAACTTGAGTCTATCTCGTTAGTCACCAGGGGGGGACGTGGAATCTCACAAGGGGTTCCTCTGGCCGAACTGCACATGTCCACTTTGTTCCCACTGGAAACTTGACAAACTCCTTTGACTTGCCAGAAAAACCAGAGCTGAGTAAACAGGGGTATCAAAACGCGGTACTACACCTGAATCCTCTAAAATCAAAGTGTTCGAGATCTTACACTATCACGAAAGTGTTCGAATATCATAATCCGCGGGCTGTGAACTACTGGACGCAAAATCTATCGACTGCCATATATACACTTATCAAACCAAAATCTTTAACACACGAAGTCTATGTGTATACTGTAGGATATACTGGATATTGACTGTTGAACGGTCACTACGCCAGAGCCCGTGAACTACAAGTGAAGCACGAATCACAAAAATTGGCTCGCGAGTTATAATACCCGACTCTCATCTTTCTGTACCTCCCTAGCTAACGCTTCACGCAAGCAGCGCTCAAACGAACCCATACACAAGGTAAAAACAACCTATATTACAATGCAGATGGTTAGAACATGGAGAGAACAAGATGATATACGTACCTGTCCACTACAGAGCACCAGAAATAACTGATATTTCCACAGTTTACTCTGTTGTCAACACTGGAGCACCAAAGCTACCGAGGTTCAGTTCTTACCTGCCGGGGAGAGAAATGTGACAGTATTAGGGATGGGAAGTTTTGCTCAGCAACACACACACACACACACACACACACACACACACACACACACACACACACACACACACACACACATACCACTGAATACACACATTATAGAAAACATATAAAGACACACACAACAGTGCATGCATAGTACAATCGCATACACATACGCCACTAACTCAAAAACACTCGCAGACACACGATATATATATATATATATATATATATATATATATATATATATATATATATATATATATATATATATATCGGTGTTACCGTGCTCCTCCTGTAAGTAAGCGCACCGCGAACAAGAAGTAACCTTGCGGCCAGGCTGTATCACCGAGTATGGACAGAAGGGAGGAGACTCATCTAGCCAGACCTCATCGCTCCAAAGGAGTGCATCTTCTTCCCTGCTGCTGCGTGGAGTATAACCCTCGAAGGTCCAGGATCCCCCTTTACTGGCCACTCTTTCGCCTGCTGTAGTGTCTCCTTTACAGCGAGCTGTTGAGGGGATCCATCCCGTCCTCAGCTGATCCACACTGCTTCTATCACGTCAATAAATACATTCATTCTATTTTTTTTTACCTTTTATCATCAGCTTTTCTCGAAGGTGTTGAAAATGACGTCACAAACAGATAGGAAAAACGTTGATGATGACTGAAGACTCATCATCGTATCATAATAATGTTAATGACATCACGAACCTCAACTTTGAGATACGAGGCCAAAACCTGAATTCCGAAACAAAGGGAAAGAGAAAATAGCGCGAGAGTTTTACACGCTGAACTGTTTTCATGAACTTTTATTTCACACACAAAAAAAGATGATACAAGACTTGCCACATGCCATTTTTGAGGAATGGAAATATCCTCAAGTTGTTCCTATGTAATGCAAACATATCGAAGACTTTTGATTACGTCTTCTTTGTTGTATATCATCTGACTATTATATTTCTGTCTTGTATTGCACCTGATGACGTGATTATTACACGAAAGTGCACTTGGGAACTTATCTTGTTTCATTACCCCGTGGACTCATAGGAATGTATATATATATATATATATATATATATATATATATATATATATATATATATATAATATATATATATATATATATATATATATATATATATATATATATATATATATATATATATATATATATAATATATATATATATATATATATATATATATATATATATATATATATATATATTTTTTTTTTTTTTTCTTTTTTCATACTATTCGCCATTTCCCGCGATACCGAGGTAGCGTTAAGAACAGAGGACTGGGCCTTTGAGGGAATATCCTCACCTGGCCATCTTCTCTGTTCCTTCTTTTGGAAAAAAAAAAAAACGAGAGGGGAGGATTTCCAGCCCCCCGCTCCCTTCCCTTTTAGTCGCCTTCTACGACACGCAGGAAATACGTGGGAAGTATTCTTTCTCCCCTATCCCCAGGGAATAATTTATATATATATATATATATATATATATATATATATATATATATATATATATATATATATATATACATGGCTGATTCATGTGAGAAACTGCAGAAGCTGGTGACTGAGTTTGGTAAAGTGTGTGGAAGAAGAAAGTTAAGAGTAAATGTGAATAAGAGCAAGGTTATTAGGTACAGTAGGGTTGAGGGTCAAGTCAATTGGGAGGTGAGTTTGAATGGAGAAAAACTTGAGGAAGTGAAGTGTTTTAGATATCTGGGAGTGGATCTGGCAGCGGATGGAACCATGGAAGCGGAAGTGGATCATAGGGTGGGGGAGGGGGCGAAAATTCTGGGGGCCTTGAAGAATGTGTGGAAGTCGAGAACATTATCTCGGAAAGCAAAAATGGGTATGTTTGAAGGAATAGTGGTTCCAACAATGTTGTATGGTTGCGAGGCGTGGGCTATGGATAGAGTTGTGCGCAGGAGGATGGATGTGCTGGAAATGAGATGTTTGAGGACAATGTGTGGTGTGAGGTGGTTTGATCGAGTGAGTAACGTAAGGGTAAGAGAGATGTGTGGAAATAAAAAGAGCGTGGTTGAGAGAGCAGAGGAGGGTGTTTTGAAGTGGTTTGGGCACATGGAGAGAATGAGTGAGGAAAGATTGACCAAGAGGATATATGTGTCGGAGGTGGAGGGAACGAGGAGAAGAGGGAGACCAAATTGGAGGTGGAAAGATGGAGTGAAAAAGATTTTGTGTGATCGGGGCCTGAACATGCAGGAGGGTGAAAGGAGGGCAAGGAATAGAGTGAATTGGAGCGATGTGGTATACCGGGGTTGACGTGCTGTCAGTGGATTGAATCAGGGCATGTGAAGCGTCTGGGGAAAACCATGGAAGGCTGTGTAGGTATGTATATTTGCGTGTGTGGACGTATGTATATACATGTGTATGGGGGGGGGGGCATTTCTTTCGTCTGTTTCCTTGCGCTACCTCGCAAACGCGGGAGACAGCGACAAAGTATAAAAAAAAAAAAAAAAAAATATATATATATATATATATATATATATATATATATATATATATATATATATATATATATATATAAAGAAAATCCTGAGCTCATCATTCCAGAATCAAGTAAGCACATACCAGGTTCACTGTAACCAAAACATTTCATTTCCTTCATCTGTCACCATGACAAGGGGAGAAATGCGAGTCAGGAACTGGTGGTGATTCCGCAGGTTTTCATTAATTCGCGTGATTTTTTCCCCTTCAAGAAATAATCACATGATTACCCTCTTATCCGTCATCAAATATGCAAAATTCGAATTACACAACGTGCAGCTGTTACACACACACAAACACACACACACACACACACACACAGCCCTAAACATATCTATACAGAAGTGGGGTTAATACTAACGTAGGCGGATCATCGTAGGCTACCGACTACATATAAAACTACAGGGAATTTGTTATATATATATATATATATATATATATATATATATATATATATATATATATATATATATATATATATATACACCTTTAGGTAGATACTGCATTACTGCACTGCAGAATTGAATTCAACCAGGTTACTTCTTTCCGACTCAGCGACGTTTACACAGATCCGACGCCAAAAAAAAAAAAAAAATGTCTAGTCGACGAAAGAGCAAATAATACAATTTGGTTGAGGAGAGGAATGGAAAGTGATTTGAGATTTGTAGACTGGAACCGTCACCACAAGAGTAGGTAGGGTTGGGGGGAGAAGAGAGCTTATGAGGAGAAGAAAGAAGGCAGGAGACAGACTAAGATCCTTAGGGACACCATTGTTGATAACGCAAGAGAAAGATATCGCTGCATCAATGTCTACTGCAATGGCATGACAACGCGGCTTCAGAGAACAGATGGGAATTAGAAACGTCAGAGAAAGGTTGTAAGCAAAGACTTTGTGTCTTACTACGATATGCTTCAGACGTGCCAAGGGCCATGAAAATAACATCCAAATCACCCACCAGCCCCTTCCTTCTTTCATCCACGTCGCAAGATGCGTTCCTTAATGTGATACAAGAATTCTTGAGGAAATCCAACCGACACATCAAAATCCACTCGTCGAAACCCTTGATATATCACAAATTTTCCCGGCGATAAATTCTCCTCGTGGAGGAAAATACAATGAAAACTAAGATTGGTTTCCATACGACGCCCAGTTCTACCAGCAGGTCTAATAGTCCCTCGACGGAAACACACGGGCCAGAGTTCGCAAGGAGCCACAGTCTCTGTACTCTTGTATTATAAACCATCCTATAAAACTGGGGGATCTGATAACAAGATCTGCCGAACAAAGAGTCAGCAATCTGAAATTCATTAACTGTCGGTTGGTTGGATCAGATACCTGGCGTCTCTCAGAGTCGGCCAAGATATCACAGGGAACGCACAGGAAACCTGGCTGTGTATTGTTATGGAGATGGACCCTTGCTGGCTTACGAAGAGGCTACACAGTTGGGCACCTTTGCTCGCTCGGTGTTCTTCATCAATATACATCACAAATTATAAAAATGTATCTCAGCGCCTGGGTATGAGACCGGCTAAATATATCCACCAAAAATCAACAGACAATACTCATCCCGTTCGAGATGATAGCAAGAAAATGATAGCCATGATGAATGGGAATTATATATGTTATCTTGGCGATATCAGTGGGCGAGACTAGTGGAACGTCTGATATCAGTATTTACAAGACAAGAAATGGTTCTAGCGATCTAAGGATACAAGTTCGAGAAACGTGTTACCGATAAATAACTTGCCGATCTTTTGTGCACTGTCAAGATGTTCGGAACTACCCACACTCGTTCCGCGGACAGTACAGTCATCATCTTATGAGGAAGACACACACTAAATCTATTATTGTGATTCTATTTTCTTACAATCCTGTCAAAAATCTCAGGTCTGCAGTTAACGTCACCAATAAAGTCTACGAATACATTTACAAGCTTTATACGAATCTAATTTCATATCATCTGAATCAAGACGGATGATCTAACATGGTGGATTGTAAACATGGAGGAAAATGTGTCTTAACGGGAAAAAATGCTCTCAGTTATTAAGAACTAGAAGCCTTTATCCCAGACATGTGAGGGAAGCCTTATTGAGAGATCTCTGGCACGCGATCTTCGGTGAGAATAGTTTAAATATCTGATTTCCTGAGCCCAGGTCTCCATTCTCCTCCCTGATCTGACGTCTGGAATCTTACAACTGTGAGGGAGAATGTTGAGCACTTGTCACTCATACCGAAAATTGTGTGCGTGTTTCAGCTCTGCACGGAGCGATGACGCTAAACTAATCTTAATGGGTGTAGGTGATTGGCTAAAGCCAAATGGCGAAACGAAGTCGAAAGAACGCCCTGAACGATCACTCTCTCTAACACGACGTTACGACCCTTGAACGCGACGGTACGACCCTTGAATGCGACGTTACGACCCTTGAACGCGACGGTACGGCCCTTGAACGCGACGGTACGACCCTTGAACACGACGGTACGACCCTTGAACGCGACGGTACGGCCCTTGAACGCGACGGTACGACCCTTGAACGCGACGGTACGGCCCTTGAACGCGACGGTACGACCCTTGAACACGACCGTAGGACTTCTGAGTAGGTTGCCCTGATCGGACCAAGCTTAACAGCAATGGCCATCGTACCTGAGGGTCGTATCATCACGCTGAAGGGTCGTGTACCGTCGTGTTCCAAGGCTCGTGTCCTCCCGTCGCCGCTCGAGGTGGAGGGGGTTGGCTCATCGATTACTAAACCCCCACCCTTCCTAACCCCCTGGGGGTTCTTACCCCATACCAACACTTGGGCACAACACACTCCTACAGAATATCTAGAGCGGAACATGACTGTGACTCACTCTCCCGTGACAACATTCCGGTACTGGCTGCTGGTGCTCTACCCATCCACAATGCCAACAAACTGGAGCCACGAAGTTACCACTGACACGATTTCTTTCAAATCCAATTATGTGCCAAAAATCAGCGAGGTATCTCTATTGCCTTTCCTGGGAACACAACAGCAATGCTTAAAACACATCACCATCATATGCATACAAACTTAGGCAAGTACAATAGGACGAGAGAGGAATATATCATAATAGTAAACTGTGGCAAACATCACCATCAGTTTGCGTAACGTTGGACCACATTCGATTCACGGTGGTCGGGCAAACATTACTCTCCAGTCAAGTCACTCTCCAAGAATCTGTGTCCAGACCGAGTTGTTTTATGTGGCATTTGAAAGTCAAACTACCATCAGTCGACCTAACAAATCACAACCTCTCACGGTTGGTTGTACGCCATGTACAACGGACCTCGAACTAGGAGGGGTCCACCTGAAGACAACCATGGGCGGTGGCTGTTGGTCGCATCTGTGTGACGAAATTAATTGAGTTTCACATCTAAAAAAAAAAGAGAAAAAGAAAACGAACATTACTTCCACTGTGTATGTTGTCAATTATATTCTAGATACAATATCGTTTCGTCACGTAGCTCTACAATGTGTTCTCATTCAGGAGTTACATATATTATCATCAAGAACCATGATTAGAAATGATCCACGTCAGTTGCTCAGAGATGGGTGGACTAATCAAGCAGTACGGTGGAAATGAAACTACTGAACTATTACTCGACTTATCTTTTACATTAGATATCAGTGGTATGACCATGGATCCGAGGGAGAGATAATATTTAAACATACTGTTATTTCAACCAAAGATATCGATTCTAACACTACATGTATGAACTACATGTAACAGTGAGCCTTAGATAGTTTCTCTTATGTACGAAAGGCAACGTTTCATCACAGAGACTATGAAAACGTTTTATTGCCTTTCTGAGTCACTCACAGACAGACAAAACAAACACACAGACAGACAGACACACACACACACACACACACACACACACACACACACACACACACACATAAACATGTCGGCGAACGTTTTGGAGGATAAGAGGCGTGCATGGGGTACAATGGACTGGATGGAAGTGGTATATGGGGGACGACGTGCTCTCAGCGGGAAGAAACAAGGCATACGAAAATGTTGAAAGCGCACCAAAGAATAGTCTGTGGAGCTTGAGTGTGGATGATAGGCGCTGGCTTCAGTGCATGAAACCTGACAGCTGGAGTGAGGATGTGTGCAAACGAGGCTATTGTTCGTTTGTTACTAATGTTATCCCGCTGAAGTGGGAGGAGCAATTAGGCATAATATATATATATATATATATATATATATATATATATATATATATATATATATATATATATATAAAGAGAGAGAGAGAGAGAGAGAGAGAGAGAGAGAGAGAGAGAGAGAGAGAGAGAGAGAGAGAGAGAGAGAGAGAGAGAATCTTTTTGAAACTTAGTTACTTCAACTTCAGGGTGTACGTTTTACATTGATTTCAGAATGGCCTGCTATATGTTCCACGCTGCAAGATAAAAGCTTTAAATGATGAGAGAGAAAAAAAAAACCCACCGACGGCGTCCACCCTAAGTGGCAGCATCTGATAAGAACACTTGAATAAACTTGCGAAGGAAGTCGATCAGTCATTTTAATCAGTCTGCCACAGCTGGTTCCTGATGAGACTCAGATTTTAAGGCAGTTAGCACCCTACAGAAGCTATTAAGAATGAAGGGAAATACCTATAAATCATTTACGTCCCACGTCTCTGCTGAACCACCATTTAAATCAATGATTGTTTTTCCTGTCGTAGTGGGTCCGGCTTGCTCTCTTCTCCTTATGGCGTCAGGTACAACAATGCCTCGCAGCGCGTCACCGTTACTCAAGACCAGGGATAAACATGGTGCTCTAGTGTGAGTTGTCTTAGTTCCCTTTCTGATGCTAATGAGGAATCTGATTACTGTCACATCATTGAGGTCTGAGAGAGGGATTCAATAGGAGGAGGAGGAGGAGGAAGAGGAGGAGGAGAAGGGCAAGGGCGGAGTCCTCTGGACGCAGGGTCTCTCTTGCGGGGGGGGGTGCAAAGAGAGAGAGAGAGAGAGAGAGAGAGAGAGAGAGAGAGAGAGAGAGAGAGAGAGAGAGAGAGAGAGAGAGAGAGAGAGACTCACTACTTTCACCTACTGACGGCGGACGCACTGAGGCTACTGAAGCAGTGGCGTTCGCCACGTCACTGGTGATGTTGAAGTCAGCGGGGCATTACTGATGCCCCGGTGATGTTGTGGAAGTTAGGGGGGTGGAAAGGGTAGGGTAATAGTACCGACGTTACTGGTAATGTTGTTGAAGTTGGGGGGGGTGGGCGGTGGCAGCTACTACTGACGACATGGTGGTGATGTTGTTGAAGTTAGGGAGGTGACGCAATGCAGGTAACTTCCTGGAGCACGACGGTGACATGGCCCTCGAGCACGACGGTGAGATCATTAGGCTATGACGGCCAAGCCCTTTTTTTGGCCGGACCGAGGAAAATGTCATCGCACCGAAGGATCGCATCGTCGAAGTGGAGGGGATCGCACCACTGTGATCGACGGTCGCACCGTCGTACTCAAGGAAATCGTCCCACTGTGATCAAGGGTCGTCCCGTCGTCCTGAAGGGTCGTCTCCTTGTGCCCGAGATCTTCAGAGGGACTGAAGATGCTTCCCTACTCGTACTCTGAGCACCCTACTGTTACATTCACTCATCCCTCCTCAATTGGTCTGTCCACCATGTGAGAGACGAAACACACACACACACACACACACACACACACACGAAGCACCTACTAACTAGGATACCAAGGAAGCATTTACTATCCTCTCAGCGTCAGATATGTAAATGAATATACGATGAACACATTACAGATGACAAAGATAGCAACAAGTAACTGATGAATGAATAAGTAAGTCTACGATACGAAGAAAAAAAATATCCTCCATTTAGGAGGGGAGAAGACGCTTAGCGATGTCCTCTTTATCGCCTTATGTATTTCAGGTGGTAAAGCCACAAGGACTGTGAGAGCCACCAGCTCCGGCAGCTGTTCTCGCTCTAAGATATTTCCATTTCGGAGATTTTTCAGTCGTTGCGTTCCTGAGAGAGAGAGAGAGAGAGAGAGAGAGAGAGAGAGAGAGAGAGAGAGAGAGAGAGAGAGAGAGAGAGAGAGAGAGAGAGAGAGTCTGCGTTAAGCTGTTGTTTATGGCGGACGTTAAAAGGAATAATTATATTAGTGAGATTTTAATCTTCTTAAGCCACTACAAAACTCGGTAATGATGTGCACTATGCATGTCGTCCGCAGCTGAATACGTTTTGTACGAATCAGATCAGTAGCGAGGGAAACGCATTTCACTTCAGAATGACAGAAATAATATCTTTACAGAAAAAAAAAAGAAAAATTGGCGTCTCTAAGGAAAAGAAAAAAAAAAAGGGCGTCTTTTCAAGCGTATGAGATTAATCTGACAGCCTCGTTCAAGAGCAGTTTTTCCCCAAGGATCTGCACCGTATCTGAATTAAAGTTGAGGTCTCCAGCTGCAGGGGAGAGGATCTGGAAACAAAATTAATTACCTAATTAGGCGAAATTAGTAGCGACACAGCTCCCCTGACAAAATAATAGGATAGTAGATTAACAAGACACAAAAAAAAAGGTCTAATTGCTGAGAAAAGTGAATCGCAATCTTCATGCTCGAGGCAAAAAGAAGAAAGGAATATGATTCAAAATGATTCACCAGTAAAGCTTAAGTATGTGTGCGTCCCCCTCGTCAAAGAAAGGTCAGGCTACATCACGTGCGCCGCCCCCCACCCTCGCCAAAGAAAGGTCAGGTTCCATCACTTACGTTTCCTGCTTGATGAGCTACGCTCTTTTTACCCTAAGGTCACTGGCCTTATTATGGGCGACGGCTCAATCAAAGTCAAGTGCGTGGCTCATCCTTAACGAAGCTTAAACATCCACCCGGTCATGAAGCTTCACGTACGTACATGGCGGAATGGAGACGGGGGCCGACCGCCGGGTGGAAGTTTGGGTGTTGGCATGGCTGTGTGTGTGTGTGTGTGTGTGTGTGTGTGTGTATGTGTTCTGTGTCTGGGCGGTACAGTACCCGGGCGTCGGCGGTACATCACCCGCGTGTGTGACTGTACCCAACGGTACGGTACCAGAGGGGGGTGTGGTGGTGTGTACCATGCGTCTCCATCTGCGCGACATAGATTTCGTTCTTATGGATGGCCTCGTCCATTCTACCCGGTACGTGTGGGGAGGGCACACAGCTACCTGAAGCATCACGGCGTGGGTCAAGACCAGCTCGCTCCTCCCATGCTGAAATCCAAAGTATGTACGACGGACATTTGCGTGAGGTCAGGTGTGTGGGCGGGCTCGCGGCCGGGAGGAGAATATATTGCGGTTTGTGCTTATTTACATATTAACCCCCCTGGAGACAAATGGAACGACCACTCACATAAATGGCCAAGCAGGGAGGTAGAGGGCATCACGGGTGGCCACCGCGGGACAGGCGCCGTGGAATCTTTAAGAGGCACGAGGACTTGGGGTGCAGGATGGAGAGTGTGGGCGATACGTACGCTAGTAGCTGCAGATGTCCTTGATATCGGTGTTACTTGCAGGTGTGGGTGATATTGGCAGTAGCTGCTGGTGTCCTTGATATGGGTGTTACTTGCAGGTGTGGATGATATTGCCAGTGGCTGCTGGCGTCCTTGATATGGGTGGTACATGCAGGTGTGGAGGATATTGCCAGTGGCTGCTGGTGTCCTTGATATGGGTGTTACTTGCAGGTGTGGGTGATACGGACGTTAGCTGGATGTCTCCTTGATATGGATGGTACCTGCAGGTGAAGGGCAGAGGACTGCAGGAGGAGATGGAAGATCAAACACCAGAAAGTGCACATGTGTAACTTGTAGCTAAGAGACAGGATGAGTCGATCGGTCACTGTCGTGAGGAAACCAGGCGAAGAAAGTGACTGAAGGTGGTGGACCACAGATGACTGCGACGGAACGGAAAGTAGGATGGAGACGTGGTGCAAGCAGATGGGAAAAAGTTAAGAATTTAAAAGTAATGGTGAAACGAGAAACTTCTTGAAGTGAAAAATAGTGAAACAAATTGTTACTGAAAGAGAGGGAAAGGCAGAATGCAAAAGAAACTGGCAGATAATACACACTGGTTCACGGGAGAAAAATATGACAGTAGGAAATAAAGCGACGTAGAAAGGCGAAAAGGTAAGTGAAAACGGAATGTTGTATAGGAAAAATGGAGATAGCAGACAGCTGCCTTGCAAAGCAGAGCGTATTAAACTTTTCTTTCTTTGATCTTTTTACCTTTTTTATGAGTAGCAATTTTCCTTAGTTGTTTATATAATTCTATTTTAAATTTTCTTCTCTGTTGCATAATCCTCCTCTTCTCTAACATTCATCTGTCCTTCCTTATTCATCTCGATTCTGTCTTCTGTCCTTTCTTTTTCTTCTCCCTCTTCTTCTTCCTTTACGTTTCTCCATATTTTTCTCATCCTTCTTCTTTTCTCCACTTCCTTACCACCTCCGTCATCATCATCGTCATCATCATTATCTGCATTATCTTCTTACTTACTTTCCTTCCCTCGGGGCACAGCGTGACGTCAGCAGACGGGGGGACTGTGGATAACTATAGCACACCAAATTAGCTGTGGTGATGGTGGGGGCTGCGCTGAGACGCTTCTGGGAGAGGATGCTGTGTAGGGGGAGGAGGCAGGCACTGCCAGCG
>NC_092236.1:9377017-9394517 GCF_036320965.1 Panulirus ornatus | reverse complement strand
TTTAAAAAAGAGTTGGGCAAGAAACCACTGGTCAAAATTATGGACTGACGTCAGACGCGGAGAGAAATGCTGTCAAGTTGTTACATGAGAGGAATGGAATGGGGACTCATTTTGCTCGTTCCTTCTTACGGACGCTAGTGAGTGAGTTAAGACGGGGGTAGGATGATCCGGAGAGACACTAAATTATTTAGTGTCTCCTGGGGATGCCAGACGGGTAAATCATAATGCGCATTACCGCATCTCATGTCTGTGTCTCAATTCATACAGCATTTGATTTCTCTCTGTAGATACACGTACGTTTATATGTTTTTATGTACAAATATACATATGAAGAGATAGGGGGACTTTATGTCTTTACCTATCTATGTATACACGCGACTCTGGGGGTCAAGAACTTGACTTATCTAAGGTATCCCTTTCAGCAAAGGAGGAGTTATGGATGCCACATCTTGGTCAAGGAAATACCCAATGACAGAGTTCTTGAAACTCACTCCTCGCCTTGACGTAGGTGATCGCACAGGAGTGCTCTCCCAGCAAAACATAGGCTCAGGGACGTTAAAGGATCCGTGTTTCAAGGCTTATAAGGACGTCTTAGCTAATCCCGGCCACTAGTCACCTCCCAACCACAACACTCCCTCAGTGGCCTCCACACTCGCCTCGCAGAGCAGTTCTTGCCTCCTACATGTAGGAGGGAGAGTCTGCATGACACTCCAACCCTCCAATATGTAACATTACTGTGTGACAGGAGGCTGCAGCACTTAACTTGCGTCTATACAATTATCACTTTTCCTTGATAATGTCACTTTTCTCTTGTCGATGATACTATATTTTTTTCTAATGTTATAAAGACGTGTAAAGTGCCTGACAGTGTAATCTTAGATCATATGGTGTCATGTACCAAAATCTTAAGAATAAATGGCCATTGTAATTATCACTGCATTCTACACTGACACCTAGGCTTACCCTCTAAACAGCGGGCTGTATACTTAACAATGAAATACCATATAATCATAATACGATAGTAAGAGTTTAACACCGGCATCACGCGCATAATAACATAGAATCAAGAAAAATATTCCCACCTTGAAAATCTAATCTGGGAAAATCCTCAGTCTCTGCAAGAGCATAAAACCGAACACGCCCTTATGTGCAAAAAAAAAAAAAAAAAGGCACACATCCCTTGAACCTTCACGTGTATAAGAGCAGAGACCCATAAAAAGAGAATTAAACCTTAAACGCCGAATTAAGTTTGAGCAGACGGGCTTTCGGGAGACATGTTATGACCAGGGGACCTGCTCTTACGGGTCTTGTGGTCTTCCCTCCCTCCCTCACTCACTCACTCCCTCCCTCCCCTACAGTATATCAGTGTAGGGGGCAGACCGGTGGAATCTACCGTTGCCTCACTCGCTGGAGTGTGCGAGGCCAAATTTACAGTATGGGACGGACCGGCCGGCGAAGAGGACCCAGCGGCATCACTTGGTATGCTCCCTCCGCCTCGAGGGTGATAGGCTGGAAGAACAGACCTTCAAAAGAAATGAACTCGCCCGCGTCTTATTGTTGTTAACATGCTGTTAGCGTACTCGCTAACTGCATAACTCCGTAATGACCCCCGGAGTCGTACACCCTCGCGCCCACCAGCTTAAGCCTCATCAGGAATCATTACCGAGTTTGAGAATAATAAACAAAGCGGAAATGACGGGGTTGAGGCCCATCCTTTATATATATATACTTTTTTTTTTCATTTTTCGTCAGTGACGTGCGAGAAGTATTTAACTCCCTCCACAAAGACGCGGAGGACGGCGACGCCCAGCACCAGCAGGAGAGGTCGCCATATCCTGTCATAAAGCCGTAAATGACGCCAGCTCACACACACACACACACACACACACACACAGACCAGAGCCACACTGATACGTTATGATAAATCAACTCTACGGCGAGAGAGAGAGGGGGAAAAAACGGCATCACTCAGGAAGGCAGTAAAGGTGGGCATGTGTGAAGATCCTCGCCTCGTCCAGCTACCGACGACACGTCCTCCTCCTGCAGGAGGATGTGCTCCCTAGATTATTTTTTTCCCCCCTCTTAATGACGAGTCTTAAAGGATGCTCGTAAATTTTAGGTGTGAAAGAAAAAAAAAAAAGTGCTATGGTAATCATCGCAAGACCGACCAAGCTTGACGGGCACCGAGAGGGTAAAAGCACCATCATGTTGTATGAAATAACAAGAGGTTGTATATGTGATGAAGATAAGGGCAACATCTTGGTTATATCTCACACACATGTATAGGAAATATACCCAGATTCGCAGATGAGGTTATATGCGTGTGTGTGTGTGTGTGTGTGTGTGTGTGTGTGTGTGTGTGTGTGTGTGTGTGTGTGAGTGTGTGTGTGTGTGTGTGGGTGGGTGGGTGTGTGAGGGTCATAACATGTCCCACAGGAGGCTGTCTGCTCAAACTGAATTCGGCACTTGGGGTACACTTATCTTTTTTATGGGTCCTTACTTTTATATATGGATAAACTCACCGAAGAAAACCGTCTCCGAGAGATAACCTGGCCAGGGAAGTGACGGCGTTAACAACCAGATGTCAACGACATTCAACCTATAACAGCGACGAAGCCTGGGACACACAAGCAATGGCAAGGAAACGAAGTTACAAATGAAATGTTAGAAAAACAAAACTGCTACTGGATTATACGTCGTGCATGATGAAGTAAGAATTGGCGACTTCAAGAATTAAGAAAGGATGGACCAAAACACACACACACACACACACACAGACACACACACACACACACACACACACACACACACCTTGAATAAACCACACGGTGGAAATAACTGATAAACAACAAAGTCCAACTGTGAAATAATACACAGTTACTGAAGTTAACCCACCCTAAATAATTAGCCCAGGATCGACCTGCTCAGGGTAGAAGTCTGGTGCTGGAAGTGTCTGCCTCAGGAATACGTTGTTACAGAAATGAACCGGGGAGAAAACTACGACAATTAACCGGTAAGAGCCTAATTGCCCTGGTAATGACGTGCCTCAGCGGGTACCTACCTCAGCATCGAGAAGACCCCGGAAATGACTGGGTAGTTAAAATGTTATGATGTCTGCATGTGCCTGGATTTGGAATGAAAATACGAATATGTAATTGCTCCAAATTATCATTCCAATAACTTAGAAATTAGAAAAAATAAGAGTCAGAGTTCCCAGAACCACAGATTAAAAAGTTTGCAAACCTGTGCATGATCTTATGTTTCTTGAAATAACGGAACCTTTAACACGATGACACGATATGATAGACAGACACTCGGAGGTACGCTGCAGCTACACTCATCAGTGACTGGCCTTGACCACAAATGGTCTTCACCATATCCGGCGGCCTTTCTTCACCGCCCTACAGTGACCACTGCCTCTCTCTTCTCTGGTGACCTCACCTTCTAGTGACCCTCCCAAAATGGGTTCCCCCCCCCCGCCCTCCCCCGGTCCATGCAGTGACGACCCAACCTCCCCAACCATCCTCCGGTAACCCCTGTATGTCAGTGACTCTCAGTAAGCGATGGTTATAACCTCTCCTGAGCAACCACTGTGCTTGCTAAGGACGCCTCGCCTGACCTCTACCCCGCCCACCTGGCCAGGCCAAGCCAGGCCGGCCCTGAGCAACACTTTCCTCAATCCCACTTGAACGGATCTCATCACCAACGACCCCTAAAGTTAAACGACGTACTGTTAACGACCACCCCTCTCATGTGTGACCGTTACCTCCAGCCAACGACCTCCTGAGCAACTCACGCCCACCATGCTCAGCGAGGTCGTATCCTCCTCGACACAAAGCCTCCCTGGAGCAGCTTTTACCCAGTGACCAAGCCTTGTCCTCGCCAACGACTCTCCTCCTCCTACTACCCTAATGATCGTGCCCTTATCGATTACCCTCTGGAACGACCCCTTCTTTTCTCCCCCCTCCCACCCCCAGCAACGACTTCCATTGAGAAATAGTGACCTTTTCAACGACTCTCCTTCAGCGACCTTGTTAACGAGCCTCAGTGAGGGACCTCTTCCCTTCCATCCCCCCCACCAAAAAAAAAAAACGTCCCTTGCCCTCGCTAATAACCTCCTTCAACGCACGTTGCCCCGAGCACACCTCTGCCTCATCCTCCACCAACCATTTTCGAGGATCACTTGTCCCCCACAGGCGGCATCCTCTGGAACGACCCCAGCCCACATCAACGACCCTTAATGGCCGAACAACAGCTAACGACGGCTTGGCCTTCTTGCGACGAACACTACCCCCTGCCCGCTTCGAAAACGACTCCCTCCAAAGGCCCCTTGTTCCACTTTACGAACCCTCGAATGACCCCCACTACCCCAACCAAACGACCACCTCGAACTACACTTGCATCTGTCAATGACATTCCTCCAACGACTCCTGCCCTGCAGATGTAACTACTACCAGGCTAACTACCTCTCCATCATATTCCTGCCCAGCTAACGATATCCCAACCCCCCCCAAACCCCTTCCATCCTCACGCGACCCCCTTGCCTTAGGCAACGACCCTCCCTCCCTCCTTCCCCACCCCCAGCAGCTCCTGTCCTCACTAACGACCCCCTCCTGCGACCCCAACCCCCCGAGGCAACGACCCTCCATCCCCCCAAGGATCTCCTGTCCCCACTAACGACCCCACTGTGAGCGACCCCTCCCTCAGCACACAATAGAGCCACTGGACTATAACACTCAGCGGTATCAATACCGGAGCTCAGGTTTCCATTAAGAACCTGAGGGTAAAATAGAATGAATAGAAAACGGACAGTACGAGTGCGAGCGTGCCAGCTTTTCGTTTTTCTTTTTTCTTTTTTTTTAAACCTTGTTTACATTTTTGGACCCGTAAATCCAGTGAGGCTGAAAGCATTCCTGAGTGCAGAATGTAGACGAGATATAGAACATGATATTTAATGAAATCAAAAGAAAATGAAATAGGATGAAGATATACGAATAGCATTAAAGATAATATATATATATATATATATATATATATATATATATATATATATATATATATATATATATATATATATATATATAAAAGTATATAATCCTCCTTCAAGTAAGGAATATGGTTAACCCGATATACTAATTGAGTATACCCGCCCACACATGACCTAACGTGATCATTTACCAATCAGGGACGCTTAAAACGAGGGCGTGATATCCCTGGCCGTAACCCCCTAATCCCAGGCCCACAGAAATACCCCCCTCCCTTCCTCCAACACAGCCCTGAATCCTCCCCTCCCAACTCCCACAACTCCCCCCCCCAACACAATCCCCTAGAGTTCCTCGTCTCCCCTCTCCTCCCTCCCCCCCATGGAACGCTCCCCACCATGCCCTAACCAGTCTCTCTCTCTGTGTCTCTCTCTCTCCCCACCATGCCCTAACCAGTCTCTCTCTCTGTGTCTCTCTCTCCCCAACATGCCCTAACCAGTCTCTCTCTCTCTCTCTCTCTCTCTCTCTCTCTCTCTCTCTCTCTCTCTCTCTCTTTCTCTCTCTCTCTCTTTCTCTCTCTCTCTCTTTCTCTTACACACACACATGCTGAATCTTCTTCCTGGTCGCTCATCAATATGCGCAGCCCATGCCGCCTCGTAATACCAGGAGCGGCGGGCAGCGGGTCGGTACTTAGCGACAAAGGCGAGGTCGGCTGCTTGCTGGATTATGCCTGCTTGATAATCCGAGGTGGAGCGTGAGAGTGGGAAGGTGGAGGGTGAGAGTGGGAAGGTGGAGGGTGAGAGTGGGAAGGTGGAGGGTGAGAATGGGAAGGTGGAGGGTGAGAGTGGGAAGGTGGAGGGTGAGAGTGGGAAGGTGGAGGGTGAGGGTGGGAAGGTGGAGGAGGAGAGAGGGTGTGCATGGTGCAAATGGTGGATGAGAGGGAAGGTGGATGCAAGGTTGGCAAGAGATAGACAGACTTACGAAGTGGTGGGGGAGGGGGGGCGTGAAAGAAGATGGGAAGGGGAGGGGGCAGGAGGAGAAGGGAGTCTGAGAGAAGGGGGGGATGTGGATTGGACAGGGGGAGGGTGAGCGAGAGAAACATGGGAGAATAAAAACGACATGGGGAGGAGAGGCTGGAAATAATGCAGTCGACAGAGGACGAAAAGGGTTGGGGAGGGGGGGAGAAGAGAGAGAGAGAGAGAGAGAGAGAGAGAGAGAGAGAGAGAGAGAGAGAGAGAGAGAGAGAGAGAGAGAGAGAGAGGTCTAGTAGGTCTAAAACTATTAGCAGAGGACAAGATCGAATCTCGGGGGTTACTGCGACAGGAGGTGGACGCCATGGGCCTTATATGGGGAGGGAGGAGGTTCACACGAGCGAGAGCAGGGGTGTGCCGCGGATCAGAGAGAGAGGGAGGCTTGTAAGATCTACAAGTCAAGCAGTTACACTGAGATCTGTACCAGAAGTCTGTGGCCACAAACCCGTCGTTCTACGTGTGAAGTGAAGCTACATCTCAATTAAGAGATCACATATATTGATGAGTCATTAGAAAGTTAAGTTTAAAGTATGAATATCAGAAGTCGACTGGAATAAGTTTTCTAGCTACTGTGGCTACTGGGCTTAAAGAGAGCTTGGAAAATGTATGTACAGAAGTCATGAGGAGGCGCGGAGATGCATGTCTGGGGGAAGGAGGACTGAGAAGTACTGAAGAAGTGGCTCAGTACCAGCTCATGCTGCTCTGCGCACACACACACACACACACACACACACACACACACACACACACACAATCAGCCTAAGCCAGGTACCCTTTTATTGTGCATGTGTGCGTGTGTGTGTGTGTGTGTGTGTGTGTGTGTGTGTGTGTGTGTGTGTGTGTGTGTGTGCAATTATTCTTCTACATTTGGTGGAGGTATGAATAAAAAAAAATCATTCGAGTGTGCCCGTTTCAACCCATGTCCACGCGTAGATCAACAACAGCCACGTTTCCACACCAGTGTGTGTGTTTTGCATGCAGTGGCAAAAGTCCTGTAACGAGGCGGTACGCCACGACGTGCACACCTGGCTACCTTATGCCCCATGTTGCTGGCCTCATGAAAACCAGTGGGCCGGCCGGCCAGGCAGGCGATACTGACGACATCAGCACTCGAAAAGACACCCATGTCTCTGTTGTTAAGAACTACTCGTAATCTACATCACACACTTACAAAGGGTTACGGGGGAACCCCCAGTGACAAGGCCGTTTCAGCTTTCATGTGGCTACTTCATACACACAAACTATACTTTTACACTTATACACAAGGGTGGGTGGGTTGGCTGAGTACCTCTGTACATACTTTTAAACCATCAGACATCACATTCAAACTTCAGAGAGTTGGTGAGGGCTGTCATATAACAGATGCATAATTATAACGACGAATATATATATATATATATATATATATATATATATATATATATATATATATATATATAAATATAAATATAAATATAAATATATATATATATATATATATATATATATATATATATATATATATTTTTTTTTTTTTTTTTTTTTTTCAACCTCAGCTAAACTGGGATTTTTCCGAAATCTGGTAACTGCATACATATTTTTTCCCCCTAGGAACCTATTAATAATACAAAAGTTATAACATATGCATGAAAGCATTTTGCAACGCACTTTCCCTTTCATCTATTTCAGTGATTGCTATGCGTGCGGCCTCCACCCCCTGTGTGCGCCAGCACTCCTGCCTTGTATTTGCCTTCGTCTCTTCGACTTAAATTACTGTACACTGTCCTCACGTGTCTCGCTTTTAATAATCGTGAAGGGACGCTCAAGACATTCTTTTTTTTTCTTTCTTTTATTCCTTGTGGGGAAAACTTTGGGGAATATTCTTCTTTGTTCCTATCTGTCTCTCTATTTTCCCCCTACTTTCTCCTACTTTTTCTTTTCTTCATCCCTCTCCCTCTTTCACTTTCCCTTTTCTTGCCCTCTTCTTCTCTTTATCCATCCTTCTCCCTCGCTGTATATCTTTCTGTCTCTCACTCTCTCTCTCTTCCCTTGTTTCTCACCCTCTTCCTTTATCTAGTCACTAATACAGATAAGTAAATCATATATATATATATATATATATATATATATATATATATATATATATATATATATATATATATATATCCCTAGGTGTCTCCAATAGCTGATAGGCGGTGGCGAAGTTAAAGGAAAAGGGATGGATCAAAGAAGGAAGGTAATACCACAATTTTTTTCTGCATCGGGAAAGGAAGTTACCATAACGGTTCATCCCCACGTTGCTGGCCCCCAACACAGAAACTATGGGAAGCGGCGTGCCGTGAGAAGAGTCCCCAGGTCTCCTTGCTCGCCTTTCAAGGTAGCGTTAAGTTTACGTTTTCTTCTCGATGCAGGTATGATACAGTACTGCTATACACACAAAACTCTACACCCACCATCTACATCGACGGAGATATACAGACGCGGTATCTACACACTAATCCTCCACCTTTACACTGGCCCATAAGTCATGACAGACGTCCCCTGTGGTATAATTTATCCCCGATAACCCGATACCGTGCCTGCTATAGAATATCGGCCGCCATGCACACAAAAGTCGTCGCGCTATTTATGTGGAGGGGCCTCTCGACAAACCATCTAATTATCGGTTTATCGGAAGGGATTGATTTAAGAATCCCCACTGCTCTATCGGCCTATGCAGTCAATGGTATCGCTTTATCACGTTCCCCGTCAGCGAACACGGAAATCATTTATACACACAGGACGCTCACCTGATTTCAAGTACGGATGGAGTTCTCTTTTCATCATATTTAGCTAAGTCTGTTGTTGTGATCTTGTTGCACTAGAGACGGCCGTTAGCCATTAAGTGACGAAGATGAAGAGGCAATTAATCGACTGGCAATACTTGAAGAGAATCATCTAAAAAGTTACTGTTCATTTCTGTCTGCGGAGGTGTGCTCACCTGAGAATGATACAAGTAAAGGAGGAAGAGAATATAGGGACCTGTTGTGAGCACCCTCGCTGCACCGGGAGACGCAGGGAACATTTCAATATAGGACTTTATTAAGCAATGAACCACGAAAGGTCGATCGTGGAGGAGGAGCAGGAAGACAGAGGAGGCCAGCAAGTTGAGGCTGGTTACTTTAGTTGGATCATTTCATTTACACGCAGTGGCGTGGGCGACAAAATTGCACACACACACACACACACACACACACACACACACACGCAAATATACGTTAGCGAATATGAAGCAAGTTACAGTGGTGCGCTGAGGGGTCCCATGTATTCAGTACAAAGATAGCATGGGGTGCAGAAGAGGGTGAAAGGATAGGGGAGGACAGGAGGGTGGGAGAGGGGACACGTAGTGGCAGTGAAGGGAGTGAAGACCTTGATACAGAGGTTAGAGATCCAGTGGAGGTGGCGGTATGGGAAGACCTGTGGGCTATTGGGAGTACATGACGAGGCTATCTGCTGGAGGACAGTATCAGTAACCTGAAGTCCTAAACTTATTTGTGACATAGACAGGATATAAACGCAGAGAGCACGCACATAAACTGAATTTCCTACGTCAGGACTTAGCAATCTTTATTGTGGTACTTAGTTGAAAGTCCTTTTTTTTCTAAATCAAAGTATATAACATCTATGGGTATTTTGGAATCCCAGTTATCATGCACACGACTAAATAAAATCCTATTAGATTCGTTGATCTTTTCGTAGCCCGTACTGATTATTTATCGGTTATCAATTTACTGTCCACAATTCTAACAATCTTGTGTCCTAATTTTAGCTTCTAGCAATTTTTCCAGAGCCGAAGTAAGGCTGTTCTGATATTAGCTGGATGTGCTATTCCCAAACCACTTCTTCGTAAATTGGTGCTTCTTTAGGAAGCTTCTAGTCACTCGCCACTTTCCCTTCTTGTTGAAATTTTCGAAAATTTTCGTGAGAGAAAATGTTATTTGCCGGATTCTTTCTTTCAATATTCTGGGAGGCAAGGGACGAGAAAATATGGTGGGAAAGGGAGGGACGACCTAAAGGGGGAGGAAGGGAAGACTTAAAGGAAGAGGATGGGTAGACCCGGAGGAACAGAGATGGAAGGCCTGGAAGGACAGGGAAGAAACATCCGAAGGAAGAGGTTTTGAAGACTAGGAGGAAGGAGAAGGGAAGACCAGAAAGCGGAGGATGGGGAGGACTGGTACGTAGAAACTAGCAGACAACAGAGACACAAGCTGCTGACATATCCAAGACCTCGTCAGCAGCAGAGCACTAGGAGAGGCCCCAGTCAACCAGCGGCCATTAAAAAAAATCTTGGCTTAGCCAATTTTCGTCTTAAACCAACAAGAGACGTTACTTCACACACACCCAGAGTCTGCTGTGGGTATATGAATGAGGCACCAAAAACGGGAATCTGGCAAACCTCAGACACATTTCAGCAAAACCTACACTACACATCTATACACACAATAACTACCTTCCATTTTTCAACTACACCCTCCCCTGTCCAACCTCTCCCCTTTTTACCCACCTAACCACCCAATTAAGAAAAAAAAAACAAGCTGGGTAGGGTCAGGAGAAGCGATGGGGGTCTGGCCAGCAGGGAGGGAGGATGGCTGGACCACCACTCCCCTGTTAATGATTTGTTGTGAGTCTCGGGGCCTCGAGGCGCGGCCGGCATGGTGATGGCTCCTCGCTGGGACTATCACTGAGGCACATCAGCGTTTGCTTCAGCTTCACACACTCCGCACATACATCTCCAGGGCGCAAGGGAGGCAGAGAGGCTTAACTGCTTTGTCTGCAGCGGCCGCGAGATGAGCCAATTTGGATCAAGCGAACCTTCGACACTGAGGTTCGAGTCGCGTGTCGACCCAGGTCCCGATGTCAGCTCGGATGATGAGGTTATGATGCATAAGAAACACACCGAGGAGGCGATATAACTCTATTAATGTAACGGTTTACAAGCAAGGGCTCTCAGGGGCTGCTTTGTACGTAGGACAGACAAGCAGGAAGTGGAAGATGGGAAGGAAGGAGGGAACGAAGAAAGGAAGATTAAGATTTGAACAAAAACAGGAAATGAAGGACTATGGAAGAGAAGCTCATACATTACGCTTCCTTATCATTGTCTAACCAATTCAGTCATTTCTCTTGTGTTGGTACTTTGCATTGCGTAAATTATAAGCTTTAATTCCCGCTTTAAGTCTACTGAACACACACAACTACGCAATGACAGGCAGACAGACAGACATAAAGACGAACAGACGGACGGACGGACGGACGGAAAGACGGACAGAGAGACAGAGACACAGAAAAACAGTGAGAAAAACAGAGAATTTTCTTTTTTTCCTCGACAGCGTCCGACGAAAATCGTACCTGACACAAAGAAGCTGAGGAACAGGGGAACGACGGGGTCAGGAGCGACCGTAAACTCGCTCGCGGTGGGAGAAACGAGGACCAGGGGAATGACAGGTGTCGACGGGGAACACTAACCTGGGACTGGGAGGAACGGAACGATAAAAGACAACAGAACGGAAGAGTTAGGACAATACGGGGGGGAAAATGCCTCTGCTCCTTGGACACACACACACACACACACACTAAGCTGAGTGGCGAACTAAACGTTGGACAGATGATGAAATTCAGGAGACTGAAAGAAACTTCAACTTAAGTGACGGAGGAGGAGGAACGAGGGTAAAACTCCCAGGCCTGTATGTAAGAATCAGTACACACACACATAGAAACACACGCTTCGGTGCACACACTAAAACCAAACACACACACACACACTAATGCGTGTGCCCACATACACACGTACAAAAACCATATACACACACAGACACGTGCGCACACACTCACAAAAACCATAAACTCGCAAATAAAAATTCAAGTCACACAAGGAAAGCTAACAAAAAAAAAAAAAGGGGGATACAAAAAAAAGGCGGGCAGTTTTCCCAAGGTGGTGTGTGTGTGTATAAAGGCGAGGCTTGAACTGGGGGAAGCGGCCCCTTCCCCCAAGCCCATCTGGACGGGGATCAAGCTGGGGGAAATGCCCCTTCCCCCACTAGCCCATCAGGATGCGGCGTGAGCTTGGGGGAGCGGCCACAACCCGCAATGGCCAGCAGAGAGTGGCATTACCGCCTCCCCTCACCCCAGCCCATCAGAACTCGGCGTCAGCGGCCACTTCATCCTAGCCCATCAGGACGCTGCGTGAGCTGTGATAGCGTCCTCCCAGCCCATCAGGGCGTGGCTTGAGCTAGGGCAGCGCCGCCCCCACCCCTCCTAGCCCATCAGGGCGTGGCGTGAGCTAGGGTAGTGCCGCCCCCACCCCTCCTAGCCCATCAGGGTGTGGCGTGAGCTAGGGAGTTGCGCCGCCCCCACCCCTCCTAGCCCATCAGGGCGTGGCGTGAGCTAGGGCAGCGCCGCCCCCACCCCTCCTAACACACCAGGGCGTGGTGTAAACAACAGTAACCACTACGTACGTGGACCAGGCATTATAATGTGACAGTTATGTGTTCCTACTGGCCATCTGCTCCCCTGATTTGATGCCATTTTGATCTCCATTGTCGAATTGGGCTTGAAGCCAATTTGATCTTTATGTCCGGGAATTATGGTTATTAGGGGGACTTTCGCGTTAGTATGATAATGTTGGGGGCTTCTGTAAATGGCGGGTGTCGTTTGTAAATTGTTTTGTAAATTGTAAAAGGGTTATCGGGAGTTAAAGGTTCGGATGGAGCCTCGTCCCGGTGCGAATTGGTCGATTTTCAATATCGGGGGAAGCTAAAATAATGCGTATTCCGGCGTACAAGAGCACAGGCGAATACACTTGTATATTTCAAGTCGGCGTGATGCAATTTTCTCATTTCCTGCGTCTGCCATTAACGCCCCACACTGTCCTCTACATCACCACGCCAAGACCTGGGCCACCACCTAGCACGGTAGTCAGCAAACACTCTAATTGCCCACTAATTCAAGCCCCAAACTACTCATTAGAACGGAGGGGAAATTACGCATACCCTTCACTCTGTAATGGTGTTTAGTTGAGTTACAAGAAGAAGAAGAAGAAGAAGAAGAAGAAGAAGAAGAAGAAGAAGAAGAAGAGGAGGAGGAAGAAATATGACTAAAGACTCTAAATCATTGATTATAAACCTTGAAGAACTGTGCCAAAATACAGCTCGGGCTAATGAAAAGACGAAGCCACCGGGCCATGACGACCATGTTCTCCACAGACGAAGCCACCAGGCCATGACGACCATGTTCTCCACAGACGAAGCCACCAGGCCATGACGACCATGTTCTCCACAAGCTGAGTTCAAATTCCCGTCCAGGCTTCAATTACCGGACGGAGAGGACTGTAATCGACGACAGGAACTGCGAACCGATATTTTGCCCCTTATCAGTACGACTCTCTCTCTCTCTCTCTCTCTCTCTCTCTCTCTACTAGAGAGAGTTGGTCTTTCGCCGTGACCTCTGCTGTGATTGGGTAAATATGGGCGTTCTGTGACAGTCTGTGTGTGTGTGTGTGTGTGTGTGTGTGTGTGTGTGTGTGTGTGTGTGTGTGCGTGTGTGTGTGTGTGTGTGTCAGCTTCACTCTCCTGGACGCTTCAGTCACCCAGGGAAGAACAAATAATCGCACCATGGACAAAATATCCCGAGGGTAAATAGGGTGATGAGGGGGTGTGTGGGGGCTGAATGATTAGCCTAATAAGATGTATTGTTGTCAGCCATCTGAGGTCCGGCTGGCAACTGCCTGTGTGAACACGGTCTCGTGTATGAGTGAAGGGAGGAGCCATTGTCCCGCGGCTGGAGCCTGTATCCCTACCACACTGGCAAGAGCGACCTGGAAGCTTGGAAACTCTCGTTAAGTGCTGGCTGGCCGTGGAACTTGTTCAACTGCTGCACTCGTATAAGACCCCGACCTGAGAAACGGTTATCGCAATTGGCTATGGTGCGCGTTACGCTTCCTCTCTACACCACTGGTAGGGAAGGCCAGACACCTGTTGTCACTGCTGGCTACCAGAGCAGCAGTTTATAAGTCGGTGATACGACCTACTTCAACTTCAACATCTAAGGAGTCGTCCCGTCTACAGCAGCAGCTTGGGGGTTGGTTGTGGACAGACTGCCCCACTTAAGGTTCGAACCCGGGAAACGGATGGAGAAGGATTGCCTCTTTCCCCACATCCTTACGGGGTAGAGAGAGAGAGAGAGAGAGAGAGAGAGAGAGAGAGAGAGAGAGAGAGAGAGAGAGAGAGAGACTCTCCCCCCATGGAACGGAACGACTTGCTCTTCCTTGGGAAAGGTTGGTGGGGGGGGGAAGGGATGAGTGTCCAGGCGAATTTCCCTGTCCCATAAAGAATCGTTTGTCACGCCACCAAACATCTCCGGAACGTTCCCCTAACTAGTCCGGCGAATCGGTGGACGATGTGTTCGTCCGTGGCACTTGACGCTGCGGACCGGGTAAAAAAACCCCCGCCACCTGTGAATGAAATTTGACGCCGTCCGAGTTGATACTCAGAGCACGTAAGCAATACATCTCACCCTGAACATGAGCTTCCGCTTGTGCTTACAGACTGTAAAAGGCCAGAAATATAGGATAATTGAGAGGTGATTATGCGGTACAGGACCACTGGTTTCGGTAACCTCCCACGTCCGTCTTCTGCATGTGAACGCCGGACGCCAGGAGGATCTTCCAAACTAGAACGCTCAGTAAATACGCAAGTAGCTGGGGTAAGCTTGGAGGGCGGAAGGGTTAGGGGGAACAACATTATTTGGACGCAGCTCCTCAGCCTTTAAGACGGGGTGTGTTGCACGACGTAGCAAGAGATGTTTCGTCAAGTTTAAATGGCCTTATTTGAGACGCTCCATCACCATTCGTGGACGCGGGTCAGCACTGTGTTTTGTGGAACACCATCGCTCGCCCACAGCTGTGACGTTCTGCCCCCACAGACCGGCTTAGCCTCATCCCACAATGTCCTGGCGTGGGGGGTCTATTGGGCACAAGTCTCAGGGAGGGTATAATGCTGTTAACGCTACAACCATGCCCCCCCCTCGCCTCTCTATACCCTAGCAACGCGAAGCACACAGCACACACAAAAAAAAAAACCTGGGGGGGTTGTACCGTCCCGAGGTGGGTGTAACATGGGACTCGATCCTACAACCTCGACAGGGAAAACCCGAGTGATTTGAACGACCGAAGGACATTACCCACCACAACCTCAATACTTGAGATGTTTAAATGAACAACCACTTGATGCACACACACACACACACACACACACACACGCGTATATAAACGAAATCAGAACCGGTGGAACAGGATATATATATATACCATCCAGTAGCAGAAGCATTCCTTGACCAGACTGCAAATCAGCGTCACAGGAAACCACGTGCGTAAAGAGGCAACAATAGCCGTCGTAGAAAAATGTGACCGAACAACTGAAAGAAACCTTCGCTCCCACACACACACACAAGAAAAGGAAAAAAATAAGAAGCTCTTCCACCTCATGCTGTTTTACGACAAATCAGACATGCTGATAATGCTTTTAGGCAGACGTAATCTCGCCTCTGTAGCAGCCATCAGCGATGTACAAACCAAACCTCTCTCTCTCTCTCTCTGTCTCTGTCGGTGATTCACGAATTCGTGTGTGTGTGTGTTGACGTCATAATAAATCACCATTTCATACGAGCAGTTACGTCTTTATAGCTCCAAATCAGCGATTGTGGACACATAAAGGTATGACACAAAAGACTTTCATGATATATATATATATATATATATATATATATATATATATATATGTATATGTATATGTATATATATATATATATATATATATATATATATATATATATATATATATATATATCATTCTGAAAATGATTCCCTCTTACGATGTGGGGAAATACTGGTATAAAAAAAGGTTAAAAAACCCACTATCGCTTCTGCAGTTTGGGTAACTTGCCCCCGCGACATCCTGAGCACGAATGAACGATCCTTGAGTACGACGTTACGTACCTAGAATAAGACGGTACGAAACTGGAGTGCAACGGCACGAACCACGCGCACAGCCATGTGTACCTCGAGTAAGAATGGCACGAAGTTTGAGCACGACGGTAGAACCCTTTAAGCACGACGGTGCGGCCCTTCAAGCACGAAGGTACGGCCCTTCAAGCACGACGGTAGAACCCTTCAAGCACGACGGTACGGCCCTTCAAGCACGAAGGTACGATCAAGCACGACGGTAGAACCCTTCAAGCACGACGGTACGACCCTTCAAGCACGAAGGCACGACTCTTCAAGCACAACGGTACGGCCCTTCAAGCACGACGGTACGACCCTTCAAGCACGACGGTACGACCCTTCAAGCACGACGGTACGACCCTTCAAGCACGACGGTTCGACCCTTCAAGCACGACGGTACGACCCTTCAAGCACGACGGTACGACCCTTCAAGCACGAAGGCACGACCCTTTAAGCACGACGGTACGACCCTTCAAGCACGACGGTACGACCCTTCAAGCACGACGGTACGACCCTTCAAGCACGACGGTTCGACCCTTCAAGCACGACGGTACGACCCTTCAAGCACGACGGTACGACCCTTCAAGCACGAAGGCACGACCCTTTAAGCACGACGGTACGACCCTTCAAGCACGACGGTACGACCCTTCAAGCACGAAGGCACGACCCTTCAAACACGGCGGTACGGCCCTTCAAGCACGACGGTACGGCCCTTCAAACACGACGGTACGACCCTTAAAGCACGACGGTACGACCCTTCAAGCACGAAGGAACGACCCTTCAAACACGGCGGTACGGCCCTTCAAGCACGACGGTACGACCCTCCAAGCACGACGGTACGACCCTTCAAGCACGAAGATACGACCCTTCAAGCACGAAGGTACGACCCTTCAAGCACAACGGTACGACCCTTCAAGCACGACGATACAGACCATGAGTATAATGGCACTGTCATGCCCAAGAGTTTACTGCGCATCAGTGGACATGTAACATTTCAAAGCAATTTCAAAATCGCATCCAAACGCTCATTACAACAAGACTTTGAAATTAGCCGACACCACATTTTCTGTGAATATTTACCATCTAAAGAAGACAAAAGAGAAGCCGAGGTGCGCGAATCTCATCCCCCAACGGTATGAGCTAAAGTCCATGCTCCCTTGTTTGAAAAGATCACGTGAAAGGCGATAAATGCTAGAGTATATCAGGATTATCAGCCCTTTTGCTCATAATTTACCCATGGTAATTTCCAACGGATGAGATTAAACCCTTATGGAGTTAGTTAACATTACCGGATGATCAACACTACAGTACGGTTTCGTTAACTGGAGAACAGAGAACATGTGAAAAACAGAAAAAAAAAAAATCAATACGACTGAAATTATCTTTACGATTAAAGAATTCATTTTACCGATTTCTTCTTCGTATTATTATTATCATTATTATCATTACTATTATCATTATCATCATTATCGCTA
>NC_092236.1:9299517-9372017 GCF_036320965.1 Panulirus ornatus | reverse complement strand
TACGCATTATAATGCGTATAGTTATTTTCGACCTATGCCCTCTTAATGAGAGGGAGTGATATACACCTATCAATGTACGTATATGTCTAAGCTTTGTATCTATTCATCTCTTCGTCTGCAAGTGCCTACCTGTCTATCCGGATACAGTATATACATGAATATTTCTTTTTCTTTTAAACTATTCGCTATTTCCCGCGTTAGCGAGGTAGCGTTAAGAACAGAGGACTGGGCCTTTGTGGAATATCCTCACCTGGCCCCCTTCTCTGTTCCTTCTTTTGGGAAAAAAAAAATGAGAGGGGAGGATTTCCAGCCCCCCGCTCCCTCCCCTTTTAGTCGCCTTCTACGACACGCAGGGAATACGTGGGAAGTATTCTTAATCCCCTATCCCCAGGGATAATATATATATATATATATATATATATATATATATATATATATATATATATATATATATATATATATATATATAAACACTCACACACACTTCTCATATACATACCACTAGCGGGACCGTCTGTGTCACGGCTATACATATATCACACGGACGAAGGTCGAGGTGCCCATTTATCCCATCAACACGTGTAATAACACCACTTTCGCTGAACGTACTGTTTGGCTAGTCATACGTGCGGGTACTACAGGGATCCCCTTAGGGAACTGATGTTCCTCCTCCTGTTTTCGAGGCTCAGAGGAAGACGATAATGTCTCTACAATTTCCTTCGGAAATTCCGTTTACGTGATTTAAGGTAACGAACGTTTGCAGAGATTAATATTAAATCCGTTTCTACATGTGAAATGGTATATATATATATATATATATATATATATATATATATATATATATATATATATATATATATATATATATATATATATATATCTTGATTTGCTACAAACAGTTGCTCACTCCCGGATTTGCGATGAAAAGTGTGTGAACACATGACTCACTCGACCTGCAGGTTAAGACACTAAGATACACCGCGTTTGCTTCACCTACTGTGCTGAAGACAGCGGACCCTCTGTAATCAGCGGTAATGGCCGCCAGACTCGCCAATTCCAGGGAAGTTTAGAATGATCACGAACCTTAAACTTGGGCGAACCCCAGGCTGACGAGAGGTCCAAGACAAATGAAGCAGTTGGCAGAAGGTGTGTCTTCTTCCTCAGACTATATATATATATACACTAGCCGAAGAAGGGGTATGGAATCCTACATAAATGTGTGTGTATGGCGAGTTACGATCCTGGCTTCAAGAGATCAGAGCGAAATGGAATCCTTATTTGAACTGGCCATTGTTGAGCTGGAATCTATTTCAAACGAGCATCGATGAACTGGAATCTATTTCGAACGAGCATAATGAGTTAGAATCTTGTTCTAATTGAATAACATTACGAGTCAAGAGTCTGAAGGTGAAGGGATTATTACGAATGAGACAACCTTAATTCACTACGAATATTTGGGATCCCACTTACAGTGAGCAGGATGAGTTTGACTCAAATCCAAGATGAGTGTGATGTGTACAACAGTGGATTCCAATCCAGTCTAAAACATACATTCAATGGAGTCGAAATCCAATGAAAATAAAAGAATACGACTTTCAACCCCGCACAACTTATTCCGGTAGGATAATACGATTCCATTTGGCGATAATCACAGCGGCGGATTACATCCCAGAGAATACTTTGTGATTACAGCCCTAATGCCATCCAATCCCTCTTCCGTGGTACGCGTCTACACGTACTGTGACGAGCAATCACAGTTTTCCAGAAATGGGGGGAAGCCAGTGTACTGTCCACGCTCTATGGCTTTTCTCAAGCTATTGTCAGCTATCAGACGCCCCACAGAGCCAAAGTGGCGCGTAATGAGCGAGATAGCTTGAGTACATTCGTTACTGTTGTGTTACAACACTGATTTTCTTCTCTCTTTCTACAGTGAGATGTTTTAGAATGAAACACACGTTGTACTGAAACACTGAAACGAGTTTCTTGTTGCCACACGGGGTGATCGGGTCTTCCACACTCCTCTCCCCCACTCCCTGAACCTCTAAGGAGGGACATGTTTCGTGTCTTTGCTTTCTTTCACTGCAATGTCTTTCTTTCTTCTTTCACTGAGTTCGTCAGCTGACGTCATCTCGGGCGATTCGTTCCCGGTGCGTCAGGTCAACCAGTCACTTGGTAGAGCGTATACAGAGAGTACTCGGATCATACACGTTCACAGCTCCCAGATGTGAGGGGGGAGGGAGGTACAATGAGGACGTGAACACGATCACATTCGCCCCTCAGTGATGTATATTTTTTCTCTCTATTTCCCATTGAGGCACGTTTGTCTATGAGTCTTAGTTTACTTCTTTACCTTTGTCACATAATCTAAGTTCCTTTTAATATATATATATATATATATATATATATATATATATATATATATATATATATATATATATATATATATATATAATTCACGTTTGGTCTTAGTAATCTTAGCATAATCAATAAAATTCAAAATAATAATAATAATAATAATAATAATAATAATAATAATAATAATAATGTTAATAATAATGATAATAGTAATAATAACCGCAACAATGAAAATAATAATTTGCATCAAATATTTCCAGGAACAATTCCAATGAGCTATACCGAAGGTGCAACTGACATTTTCCTTCCTCCACACACACGAGAGAGAGAGAGAGAGAGAGAGAGAGAGAGAGAGAGAGAGAGAGAGAGAGAGAGAGAGAGAGAGAGAGAGAGAGAGATTTTGAACACTCTCGTCCTCTCACACATTCGATTATCAAATCGATCACCGCATTAGATCAGTTTCCTCCTCGAATCCTCAGTGATTTCCCTCGGTCACTGACACGCTCATAGTAATGAGTGTCGACCCCAAATCATTCTAATGACTATTCCACCTATTGTCACTCATGGTGCCATTATCTTTTACGAGGCTGAGGTTAAATGTGGTGCTCGGCAGCGATTGTCATTTCCTGGCTTTGATGACACAGGAAACTCGATGAATATACACATGTGCTCTGGGTACACAGGGCAGTACACTTCTGGGCGTGGGCGTGCTCGGGACACTGCTGAATGGTGGGCGTGCTTGACCAGTGTTCTGTGTAACTCTACAGGTCAACGTTAATCACCAACTTGCTCGTAAAGTCCGTCATTAATTAGCTAGTGTGAACCCTTCTCGTCACGTTTCATAGATGTGTTACGCAAGTCCTCATCCCTCCAGCTTTTTTTTTTGCAGGCACTAATAACAACTTGCTCCCCCTAACTTCTTCTAGCTAGGATGCCTTAGATAAGAACACTGTGCCAATCACAGGTGCGAAGGTCTAGTACCGTAGGAGACTGACACACTGGGTTTCTCACAGTAGGAGAAAGTAAGAGATTTTGGCCACTATCGAGACTGCAAAATGCACCAGGCAAATGCCATCACTGTAGACTTTCGGGGGAACACGGATGTATGAGAACAGCAGACATCAGCAGGAGAGATGGCAAGTCAGCACACGTGTGAGAGCAGCAAACATAAACGAAGATGTCAACAAAGATCATATAACAACTGAAGATATCATTACTCAAGATATCAACCAAGTAGATAACAGAATATATCAATCTCGGAAATCAATGATGAGGCTCCCAATACACAATTTCAACGCGAAGGTCATGATTTTTGGCATCTAAAAGACATCATCACACCAGATAGTTCATTAGACATACTGCACGTCTCTAAAACCATACAACCTCAAAGCGGGTACAGAACACCGGATCACCCACCACTTAAGTGGAATCTTTCGGGACTAATCTCTGGTACTAATTGGGATCCGAACCGGCATTAGGAGATTCATAAACCGTTCACCTCATATAATTCACTTGAGCCTTCCGGGGAGAAACCTCACGAGTTCAGTGCTCCTGGATCCCCTTCACAGCCAACCTCTCCAGTGAGAGGATGTCCTCCAAGTTTACATCATCACCATCATGAAAGAAACTACAGTGACGCGAGTTTCATCAGGTCTGAGGCGTCTGATCTCAATACCTTGTAAGTCGGATTTGATTCGTACTCAAGATGCCACGGACCGTTCCCTCACAAATCCACGTCATAAACATCTTGACACTCGCGCTCACTGTTAATTCCTTCGCAGCCTCGACCCTATACTGGAAGGACACAACTTCGAGAGTGTAGCTGGTGGGCAAAGGTGTTGTGGAAGGACACAGGGATGGAACGCTCCTCCCTTCGAGACCTGGATAAATGTGATGGTTCGAGGCACCTGTTTTGTTCTCCAGGCTCTGCACATCCAGGTGTTCCTTAGGACCATTGATAATCACCATAAAGTTCCAGTTAAATCGATGAGACTTTTCACATTCGCATGATTACGCGATCTTTCATATCAGACATCACTTTAGCAGATACCATTACAACGTAGTGGTTATCGCGATTACCAGCACGAAAATCCAATTTCGATTTCCTGCCGGAGCGAAATAAATATTTTTCACTCAAGGACATTCGTACTGAAACACTTCTGTCCCTTTCGCTGTAAGGAGGAACCTTGTCGCTAAGACAATGTCAGACGTCGACGAGGAAAGTCAGGGGAAGAGGATCGGGCAATGAGAGCTGAGACGAGATATTAAGACCCTGAAAAACATGAAGAAGAAACATACAATCCAAATCCAATGGATGACAGGTTAACAAGAGTACGGCTAGACTCAACAGACAGGTACAGTAGATAGGAAAGATATACACTCAGAAGGTAGATAAAAGATTGCGGATATCAACTCGACAATCATCACGACTGAAGATGCCAACACGGATTCAAAGACGCCAAGAACAGAAAATGAAAACATGACGGATATCAAGAGGAGATAATCAGTTTCGCTGATACACACACAACGTGGTAAATGTCACAGGAAAGTTACCATCATAACTTACAAAATCCTTGATATATTTTATGACTGCTCAGCAGATATACCTTCAGCAGATATAGATCCGGTAGCTTTAAGTATAAGAGATAATTTACCAAAGGTATTAGCACACGGGGCAATATATATATATATATATATATATATATATATATATATATATATATATATATATATATTATATATTATATATATATATTGTGTGATCGGGGCTTGAACATGCAGGAGGGTGAAAGGAGGGCAAGGAATAGAGTGAATTGGAGCGATGTGGTATACTGGGGTTGACGTGCTGTCAGTGGATTGAATCAAGGCATGTGAAGCGTCTGGGGTAAACCATGGAAAGCTGTGTAGGTATGTATATTTGCGTGAGTGGACGTATTGTATATACATGTGTATGGGGGGGGGGGCATTTCTTTCGTCTGTTTCCTTGCGCTACCTCGCAAACGTGGGAGACAGCAACAAAGTATAATAATAATAATAAAATAATAATAATAATAATAATAATAATAATAATAATAATGATAATTGTAATAATAACCGCAACAATGAAATAATAATTTGCATCAAATATTTCCAGGAACAATTCCAATGAGCTATACCGAAGGTGCAACTGACATTTTCCTTCCTCCACACACACGAGAGCGAGAGAGAGAGAGGAGAGAGAGAGAGAGAGAGAGAGAGAGGAGAGAGAGAGAGAGAAGAGAGAGAGAGAGAGAGGAGAGAGAGAAGAGAGAGAGAGAGAGATTTTGAACATCTCGTCCTCTCACATTCGATTATCAAATCGGTCACCGCATTAGCTTATTCCTCCTCGAATCCTCAGTGATTTCCCTCGGTCATGACACGCTCATAGTAATGAGTGTCGACCCCAAATCATTCTAATGACTATTCCACCTATGGTCACTAATGGTGCCATTATCTTTTACGAGGCTGAGGTTAAATGTGGTGCTCGGCAGCGATTGTCATTTCCTGGCTTTGATGACACAGGAAACTCGATGAATGTACAACATGTGATTCTGGGTACCACAGGCCGTAACTTTGGGCGTGGGCGTGCTCGGGACACTGCTGAATGGTGGGCGTGCTTGACCAGTGTTCTGTGTAACTCTACTGCGTCAACGGTAATCACCAACTTGCTCGTAAAGTCCGTCCATTAATTAGCTTTAGTGTGAACCCTTCTCGTCACGTTTCATAGATGTGTTACGCAAGTCCTCATCCCTCCAGCTTTTTTTTTTTGCAGGCACTATTAAAACTTGCTCCCCTAACTTCTTCTAGCTAGGATGCTTAGATAAGAACACTGTGCCAATCACAGGTGCGAAGGATCTAGTTACCGAAGGAGATGACACACTGGGTTTCTCACAGTAGGAGAAAGTAAGAGATTTTGGCAACTATCGAGACTGCAAAATGCACCAGGCAAATGCTCCATCACTGTAGACTTTCGGGGGGACACGGATGTATGAGCACAGCAGACATCAGCAGGAGAGATGGCAAGTCAGCACAGTGTGAGAGAGCAGGCAAACATAAAGAAGATGTCAACAAAGATCATATAACAACTGAAGATATCATTACTCAAGATATCAACCAAGTAGATAACAGAATATATCAATCTCGGAAATCAATGATGAGGCTCCCAATACACAATTTCAACGCGAAGGTCATGATTTTTGGCATCTAAAAGACATCATCACACCAGATAGTTCATTAGACATACTGCACGTCTCTAAAACCAGACAACCTCAAAGCGGTACAGAACACCGGATCACCCACCACTTAAGTGGAATCTTTCGGGACTAATCTCTGGTACTAATTGGGATCCGAACCGGCATTAGGAGATTCATAAAACCGTTCACCTCATATAATTCACTTGAGCCTTCCGGGGAGAAACCTCACGAGTTCAGTGCTCCTGGATCCCTTCACAGCCAACCTCTCCAGTGAGAGGGTGTCTCCAAGTTTACATCATCACCATCATGAAAGAAACTACAGTGACGCGAGTTTCATCAGGTCTGAGGCCGTCTGATCTCAATACCTTGTAAGTCGGATTTGATTCGTACTCAAGATGCCACGGACCGTTCCCTCACAAATCCACGTCATAAACATCTGACAATCGAGTCACTGGTAATTCCTTCGCAGCCTCGACCCTATACTGGAAGGACACAACTTCGAGAGTGTATAGCTGTGTGGGCAAGGTGTTGTGAAGGACACTGGGCATTGGAACGCTCCTCCCTTCGAGACTGGATAAATGTGATGGTTCGAGGCACCTGTTTTGTTCTCCAGGCTCTGCACATCCAGGTGTTCCTTAGGACCATTGATAATCACCATAAAGTTCCAGTTAAATCGATGAGTATTTTCACATTCGCATGATATCGCGATCTTTCATATCGGACATCACTTTAGCAGATACCATTAACAACGTGGTGGTTTATCGCAAATTACATGCACGAAAATCCAATTTTCGTTTCCTGCCGGAGCGAAATAAATATTTTCATTCAAGGACATTCGTACTGAAACACTTCTGTCCCTTTCGCTGTAAGGGAGTGAACCTTGTCAGCTAAGACAATTCAGGACCGTCGACGATGGTAAAAGTCAGGGGAAGAGGATCGGGCAATGAGAGCTGAGACGAGATATTAAGACCCTGAAAAACATGAAGAAGAAACATACAATCCAAAATCCAATGGATGACAGGTTACAAGAGTACGGCTAGACTCAACAGACAGGTACAGTAGATAGGAAAGATATACACTCAGGAAGGTAGATAAAGATTGCGGATATCAACTCGACAATCATCACGACTGAAGATGCCAACACGGATTCAAAGACGCCAAGAACGAAAATGAAAACATGACGGATATCAAGAGGAGATAATCAGTTTCGCTGATACACACACAACGTGGTAAATGTCACAGGAAAGTTACCATCATAACTTACAAAATCCTTGATATATTTTATGACTGCTCAGCAGATATACCTTCAGCAGATATAGATCGGTAGCTTTAAGTATAAGAGATAATTTACCAAAGGTATTAGCGCAACGGGCAATATATATATATATATATATAATATATATATATATATATATATAATATATATATATATATATATATATTATATATATATATTGTGTGATCGGGGCTTGAACATGCAGGAGGGTGAAAGGAGGGCTACGGAATAGAGTGAATTGGAGCGATGTGGTATACTGGGGTTGACGTGCTTTGTCAGTGGATTGAATCAAGGCATGTGAAGCGTTCTGGGTTAAACCATGGAAAGCTGTGTAGGTATGTATATTTGCGTGAGTGGACGTATGTATATACATGTGTATGGGGGGGGGGGCATTTCTTTCGTAAAAAGCCCACAAAAAACCCCAAATTAAAATACATCTTTCATCTGATCGCTTCCCCTTAAAAAAACCACCTATTCCCTTTCCGTTTCCCGGAACTTTATACCCAGAGTAAAGAGCTAACAGAACAATTGGAACATAGGCGGGAAGGGGCGGGAAGGCGGGGCCTACGGGAATGGGGTTTTCACATTTATTTATTCTTCTAAATGGGGTTACCCGGGCGTGTCTTTCTCTCTGTCTGCATCTCGAGCAAGCGACTGTGGTTCAGCCTGGAAGGAGGGGAAACCCTGTCACGTGGGGACCTCTCGAATGGTTTCGATGGTATCCAAAGCAGCAGAGGGTAGCGTTCCTTATCTATGAGTTCAGGGACGGTGCGCATCGTCGTTGGATTCCTGTCGACAAATAAGCCGAAGTCGGTGCCGTGGGAGGGACGCGGGCAGTGTGCGGGCCCCCCCCAGTAATTGCCTGCGTCTGGCTACCGTGGCCGCCAGATGGTGCGACGGGCGGGAAATTGTCGCCAAAGGGTTAAACTGCTCTCCCAGGGTCAGTCGGGTCACGATGGACGGACCGGCGGAGGGAGTCCGCTCTCACCGACAGCAGCAGGGGGGGATGCTGGGACGCCCCTGGGGACTGGCAGGGGAGATGAGGAACGACTGGGGTTTGTCCTGGGGTTTGGTTTATTGACTGAGGTAGGAGGAGGAGGGGAAAAATTAGGCCACCCGGGGTTTCAAAAAAGGAATGGGGGGGGGGGGGGGGGGGGGGGGGTCGCATACCGCTCCACGGTTTTTAACCCTCCAAACCACCACTCTCATCCCCACACCTTGCCGGGGCTTACTTCCCTCTGACACAGTCTCTTATCCTTTCTCCATCACAACCGTCTCTTACACCTTCCTCCTCGCTGCCGTCTCTTCACCTTCCCTCACCATCACAGTCTCGTGCCCCCCTTCTCCCCAGTCAACGTCACTTGGCTCCTTCCAACAAACACGTCCTTTCTTCCCTTTTTAACAAACCCTCTCCTCCTCCCCTTTTTCTCCCCGTACCGTCCCCTTTCTTCCTCTTCCCCAGCTACTATCCTTCCCTTCTTCTTTAACCCAAGTCCCTTCCACCCTTCCTCTTCTCCCACAGCGTGTGACTCCCCACACTTCACGACATCATCACCCAACCACCAACCCTCACACTACCTAACCTTGTCTTCTCCCCCACACCCTTCCCCCTCTTTTCTTATCCCACATTTTCCCAGCTCCCTCTCTCCACCATGCCTCCCCTAGCCCAGCCCCGCCCCCAACACCTGCCCAGCCCCAGGTTCCGCTAACCACTACCCCAATTGTCTCAACCCATATGACGCATATCGCCCCTGACTGCCACCCCTTCCCCAAGGCTCCTGTGTGTCGAAGCCACCCCCAGAAGCCGCCCCGCCTACTGGACACCCTCCTGCCGCCCTCCGCACAGCCCCCTGTCCGTTGCCGCCTCTCACCCTCCCTGTTAAGCGTCCTCCGGCGTCTCCCCAGGCAATGCCAACCAAGGAGAACTAGTGTGTGTTTGTGTCTGTGTCACAGTGATAAAGAAACTCGGCATGACCGCCACCATGCGCCTGGAATGATCTTTTCTTGATCTAAGAATAAAAACTAAACGCATTTTTTTTCTATGGCACATTTGGAATTCACATTACCTGCAGTACAGTAATTCAGCTTTTCCTTCCAAAGAACAAAAACCCACTATGGCGTTCTGACGCACGGGTCAGTACTGTGTAACTCTAGTGTTTATCATTGCTATTTTGGCATCTTTAAGCTTGGAACTCCCACAATTACATTCGCTAACCCTAAGTCATCTATTCCTTCAGTAAGTAATCTTGTTACAGGCCAGTATGTCTTCTGGTACGTATTTACTTCATGTTATCTATGCCATACCACCCAAGACCAGTTCCAGGGCGCTCCTGGCTTAGCAATATCCAGGACACCCGAAACCCATCAGACCGAACACTTTCCAGACCCACTAGATCGAGGCCACTTCAGACCCCACAGCCCAATCCAAACTCACCAGATCCAGGTAATTCTTGACCCATTAATTCCAGACCGCTCCACACCTGCCCTGGTCACTGTAAGATGGTGGGATGTACACGCCCACACCTGCCCTGGTCACTGCCATGTGGTGGGACACGCCCACACCTGCCCTGGTCACTGCCATGTGGTGGGACACGCCCACACCTGCCCTGGTCACTGTAAGATGGTGGGGTGTACACGCCCACACCTGCCCTGGTCACTGCCATGTGGTGGGACACGCCCACACCTGCCCTGGTCACTGTTAGGTGGCGGGACACGCCCACATCTGCCCTGGTTACTGCTAGGTGGTGGGACAAGTCCACATCTGCCCTGGTCACTGCCATGTGGTGGGACACGCCCACACCTGCCCTGGTCACTGCCATGTGGTGGGACACGCCCACACCTGCCCTGGTCACTGCCATGTGGTGGGACACGCCCACACCTGCCCTGGTCACTGCCATGTGGTGGGACACGCCCACACCTGCCCTGGTCACTGCCATGTGGTGGGACACGCCCACACCTGCCCTGGTCACTGCCATGTGGTGGGACACGCCCACACCTGCCCTGGTCACTGCCATGTGGTGGGACACGCCCACACCTGCCCTGGTCACTGCCATGTGGTGGGACACGCCCACACCTGCCCTGGTCACTGCCATGTGGTGGGACACGCCCACACCTGCCCTGGTCACTGCCATGTGGTGGGACACGCCCACACCTGCCCTGGTCACTGTAAGATGGTGGGGTGTACACGCCACACCTGCCTGGTCACTGTAAGATGGTGGGGTGTACACGCCACACCTGCCTGGTCACTGTAAGATGGTGGGGTGTACACGCCACACCTGCCTGGTCACTGTAAGATGGTGGGGTGTACACGCCCACACCTGCCCTGGTCACTGCCATGTGGTGGGACACGCCCACACCTGCCCTGGTCACTGCCATGTGGTGGGACACGCCCACACCTGCCCTGGTCACTGCCATGTGGTGGGACACGCCCACACCTGCCCTGGTCACTGCCATGTGGTGGGACACGCCCACACCTGCCCTGGTCACTGCCATGTGGTGGGACACGCCCACACCTGCCCTGGTCACTGCCATGTGGTGGGACACGCCCACACCTGCCCTGGTCACTGCCATGTGGTGGGACACGCCCACACCTGCCCTGGTCACTGCCATGTGGTGGGACACGCCCACACCTGCCCTGGTCACTGCCATGTGGTGGGACACGCCCACACCTGCCCTGGTCACTGCCATGTGGTGGGACACGCCCACACCTGCCCTGGTCACTGCCATGTGGTGGGACACGCCCACACCTGCCCTGGTCACTGCCATGTGGTGGGACACGCCCACACCTGCCCTGGTCACTGCCATGTGGTGGGACACGCCCACACCTGCCCTGGTCACTGCCATGTGGTGGGACACGCCCACACCTGCCCTGGTCACTGTAAGATGGTGGGATGTACACGCCCACACCTGCCCTGGTCACTGCCATGTGGTGGGACACGCCCACACCTGCCCTGGTCACTGCCATGTGGTGGGACACGCCCACACCTGCCCTGGTCACTGCCATGTGGTGGGACACGCCCACACCTGCCCTGGTCACTGCCATGTGGTGGGACACGCCCACACCTGCCCTGGTCACTGCCATGTGGTGGGACACGCCCACACCTGCCCTGGTCACTGCCATGTGGTGGGACACGCCCACACCTGCCCTGGTCACTGCCATGTGGTGGGACACGCCCACACCTGCCCTGGTCACTGCCATGTGGTGGGACACGCCCACACCTGCCCTGGTCACTGTAAGATGGTGGGGTGTACACGCCCACACCTGCCCTGGTCACTGTAAGATGGTGGGGTGTACACGCCACACCTGCCTGGTCACTGTAAGATGGTGGGATGTACACGCCCACACCTGCCCTGGTCACTGCCATGTGGTGGGACACGCCCACACCTGCCCTGGTCACTGCCAGGTGGTGGGACACGCCCACACCTGCCCTGGTCACTGCTAGGTGGCGGGACACGCCCACACCTGCCCTGGTCACTGCCATGTGGTGGGACACGCCCACACCTGCCCTGGTCACTGCCATGTGGTGGGACACGCCCACACCTGCCCTGGTCACTGTAAGATGGTGGGGTGTACACGCCCACACCTGCCCTGGTCACTGCCATGTGGCGGGACACGCCCACACCTGCCCGCGTCCCTGTTAGGTGGGGACACGCCCACATCTGCCCTGGTTACTGCTAGGTGGTGGGGCAAGTCCACACCTGCCCTGGTCACTAAGTGGTGGTGTACACGCCCACACCTGCATCTGTTACTACCAGATGGTGGTGACACGCTAACAAGTCCCTGCCCTGGTCATCAACTCTCCCGCAGGTCATGACAGGGTAAACATTACCAAAGTTTTATAAGGTCATTTGTTGAGGGCCGCTGTGGCCCTTCTTCCACGAGTATGGGCCTTCTCTCTCTCTCTCTCTCTCTCTCTCTCTCTCTCTCTCTCTCTCTCTCTCTCTCTCTCTCTCTCTCTCTCTCTCTACGTTCTCTTCTTTCTCTTCCTCACTGTCCGTTCCTCTTCTCTTTCCTCCCCCTCTCTGCCTCTCTCTCTCTCTCTCTCTCTCTCTCTCTCTCTCTCTCTCTCTCTCTCTCTCTCTCTCTTCTTCTTCTTCTCCTCTCCCGATCCTCACTATTCAGCCTTCTTACCTCTTTGTATATGACCCTACTTAGTGTCCATGGTCATAAAAAAAAAAAAAAGAATACCCGATTACGGAGTTCCCCGCCAGAGACGCAGATCAGATCCACCGTGAAAAAAATCGTGTGTTGGTTTGGGCAGATGGACGATAGCTCCAGGCCCAGCCAGCCACGGCGGTCCTGCTCCTCGACGGGTCGTGGCGGCGGCTGATTGTCGTGGTGTTAGCGGCGATAAGAGGAGTGATAATGGTGTTTATGGTGATGTGGGCAGTGCTAATGACGGCTCTTAGTGTGACGAATAGAAGGAGGGGGGAGAAGGAGGGAGGAGGGGTAGAGTTGTTCAGGGGATGAGGGTGGGTGGTGGTTGGTAAGGGGAGGCGGTGTGTGGACGTGGTGGGTGGCTGTGGTGGGTGTGGTGTGGTGTGGTGTGGACATGATGGGTGTTGTGGGTGGTTGGTCACAGTGGGTGGTGGGTGGGTTTGGTCCGTGAGCTGCGTGGTTCTGATGGGCGGCGGTATTCATGGTGGGCGGCGGCGGGGGCAGTGGGGGGTGTGGTGTGGACATGATGGGTGGCGGTGGGTGTGGCAAGGACATGGCTAATGGTCATGGAGGTTGTAATCGTAATGGTGCATCGTTGTGGTGTTAATGGGCGGATTAATGGCGATGGTGGTGGTGGCGGCAACGGCAGACACTGATGGGAGTGGTAGCGCTCTCACTGTGATGATGGTGGAGGTTGAGAAGTGTGTTAGCGTGATGATGATGGTCGTGGTCATTGTGATGATGGTGGTGGTTGGGAAGTGTGTTAGCGTGATGATGATGGTCGTGGTCATTGTGATGATCACAGGTAATGGTTGGTATAAAACATGAAGGCATTGATGTTGATGGTGGAAGTGATGGTGGGAGCGAATTGATGATGGTCGTAGTGGAGGTGGTTAAAAAATGATGGTGGTTGTGGTTATGGGTGGAGGCGGTGGTTGCGATGGTGGTGGTGGCGGAGGTTGATGGTTGTGGTAGGAGTGGCCACAGATACTCCTACGTGAGAGGGATGCTGGTACTGGCCATGCTGGTAGGTGAACCTGAGCTTTCAACACTGACCGACACGAACCAGCAAAGATCGTATTCTACTTGAAAAATTACGAACCTGATAATCCTTTTTTTTTTCATCTATAAATATAACATAGATTGCTCCGCTAACTCAACACTTTATACGATGAACAAATGGGTAAGAAAATCCCTACTTTATCTGTCAGTCTCTGTCTTTCTTTCCGTCTGTCTCTCTCTAACAAACGCATAACCAATCATACTGTCTCGCAGCAACAGGTGGAAGCAGTGACAACAGCCAAAATATGCCCAAAATCTTTGTGATTCACGGTTAGTGCAGTCCTCAGTCCTTCACCAATTCATTCATTCCTCCTGCAGCGTCAAAAGCCCTGTTTAAGAGGCGTGTCCTCCCTCAAGACGGCACCATCTGTGTGCTCCAGGCTAGACGGGTTACACCAGCGCCCTTACCCAAGCAACTGTACTTCGAGTTATCTTCCAAATTTGCGCCTTTTGTCTCTTTGTCCCTCCCATGCCTCAGCTACGCAACACCCCATCCGGCTAATTCCTCTACAGGTCTTACACTCTTCGCCTGCACACATTTCCCTCGACACAAAGGCCCTGGCCTCTCCAGGCATCCACTCTACCTGTTCACTCACATCCCAGTCGGCAGATGTATTGCGTGGATGCCCTTTCTCATCTTTGTACCTTTCACTTTCAACGCCCCCCACCCCCCTTGGAAAAGACGGGAGGGAATATTTTAAAGATTTACTCACGGTAAGGTCAGGACGGAGGGGCGAGTCTCTCCGCATTAGGATGTGGCGCTCAGGGAACAAGGGGGTTTGAGGAGAGTCAGATCAGCAGGTGAGGAAAGTGAGGCCAGTGCGTGAGGAGAGTGAGAACCGGTGGGTGAGCAGAGTGAGGCCAGCAGGAAGACAAAAAAAAAAATAGGGAGAATAAGATCAGTCCTATGAGGGGAGGTGAGACTAGCAGCTGAGGGGAGAAGAGGAGATGATCAGTAGGAGAGTTAAGTGAGATAATGGAACATTGAGAGGATGAGGAGGAACGAGAATAATACGAGAGTGAGATAAAATGAGGGGGTGAAAGTAATGAGATCTGTCAGTGAGACGAGAGCCAGAAGATGATGAGATTAGGCGAGAGAAAAAAATACTGTCGGGAGATGAGGATGATGAGACACGTTCAGTGAGCCAAGAAGACTGTAACGTAAGGTTGGTTACAGCTGTTGTCAGTTAGCTGGCTAAGGGCAAGCATGTAACATGGTGTACTGGATGCGTGAACACGAGTGACAGGGAGAGAACCGGATGTACTCTCTGAACCCTGGTACCACCCACCATCAAGTCTACGGAGGTCCCATTCCGACACTCTAACAGTCACTCAATCTTACTTTACCACTCGATTCATGTAGTCCTTTCTGACATCAACCTGCAGCCCTTGCTGAACATTGGGGCGACCATGACCGAGGCATTTCAGCTGATTCCACCAGCAAACGAAAAAAAAAAAAAAACAAAGTAAGAAGATAACAATAAAGGAAGAAGGAAGAGAATAATAAAGTAAGAAGAAGGAGAATGATAAAGGAAGGAGAAAGAGAATGCCACACCAACGCAACACTCGACGCCATCCTTTCATTGGATCATGGGCAGTCCCTGAGGTTCTCTCTCGTTCACATACACTCATCTCCCGCGTCTTCAAGTCTTTTAGTTTATCACCTATTCTTTTCATGATATCGCATCTCCATCCAATTTCCTCTCGCCCTCCACCCTCCACACTCTCTTAATTCCTGTTCCACTTCTCAAGAGAATCCATTTCAACTGCCGTCACTCCAAGAGGCACTCTACCATTACAGAGTCACGTTTCACTAATATGCATTAGTGTGGGTTACACCAGTCCTTCCAACACATGTTGCCACACCTGATGGATCACGCTGGTTCCTCTCGGTTCCTGCCCGCACACCTCAACACACGCTCTCCCTCCCCTGCCTTTTCCAACCTCATGATACTCCCAGGTGCCAGTGCGCCCTTGCTAAATGTCCCGCCCAAAGGCTCTCTCTCTCTCTCTCTCTCTCTCTCTCTCTCTCTCTCTCTCTCTCTCTCTCTCTCTCTCTCTCTCTCTCTCTCAAAATATATATATATATATATATATATATATATATATATATATATATATATATATATATATATATATATATATATATATATATATTTATTCTAAGTCTTGATATCTTATATATTAAAAGTGTGTCTCCATCAACATCAATTAACCCTTGAACACGGTGGTGTGACCTTTGGGTGTGATGATACGACCTCTGACCTGACCTTCGGTAAGTCTGCACTACTTAACCCTCCCACTTCTCCAGCAACGTATAACGTTACACAAATGAGATGACGTGATGTATCGCCATCTGACTGGCACACCCACTTTGTCCTTCGCTATTTCTCACACGAACTCTCCTCTCCTCATAGAATGTCCTCACTATCTCTCGTTCCTCTACCCCAAAAAACCCTTCACTCCGAAGACGATCCACGGACTCTTCTCCTCAGCTCCCTTATTAACCTCTTTCTTCACCAGCGGATGGCGCAACACTGAACACAATCACGGTGGTGATGTGTGTTCCCCCACAACCTCTCTTATGTTTTAATTTACTCCACCGCTGGAATGTTTCGAGTCTTTTCTGACATCATCCTGGCACAGTGTAATATCCATGAAATGAAAATTTTCTTTTGTATATTTCCCCACTAATACACTGATGCTATCACTAGATCCCCTCCAGCCTTCTGGAACACTATTTTTTTTCTCCCGTCCTTCGTCTTCGGCTTCCCTGGAGAGAATGCTGATGGTGGTTTACACGAAGTTCCCATCCGGGTCCTCTGTCACACGTATATAATAAAGACGTGCATTGAAGCTCTCTCTCCCTTCAGGATCACCCATTTTGGCCCATCTACTCCAGGAACCTTACCATACTTGAACAATCTGTCCTGAAAGTGATCTTCTTTCATATTCACACTCATCACCTTTCCTCCCACCTACATTCACACCCTTTGCAGTCGTTTTTTACCTCAGTCGCATTCATGTCATTCACTATATTCCCTTCGTACTGATGAAAAACACTGACAAAAAAAGATCTCTTTCATAACACGAGCAAATTGTCCAGCCTAGAGAGACTCGAAATCCAGTATATTAACAAGAAACTCAATTATCATAGGCATAATATAGACTGGGAAGAAACCTGGAAACAGACACAACCACGCCTAATTCACCTAATTCCCAAGGGAGATAAACATCCAACAAATATCATTACTTACGCTGATGAAGTCATTCCGACATCCAAATTAAAGGCATTAAAATCCTAATCATTGCGGCTGTAGGGGCTGGTTCATCACCTAAGTACACCAGTTATCACAGCGGTCCTGTGGGACGGCCTGGCCACGGGACAATAACACAGGAATTACAGGCTTGCTCCACGCTTTCATCCCGCTGATAAAACACATCAGCTCACGCCAACCGGGGGCTACCACCACCACCTCCACCACGCACCGGCCAACTCAGCCATCCGTATTTATATTAGAGGAAAATGCTTGCCGTTAATGTGTATATATATAATTTTTTTCTCTTCCGGGACGTTTGACTATTTCGCAGTCCCTGATGATTTATGACAGTGTCTTTCCCAGAGGAGCAAATTGTTGGGAAAAAGGAAAACATTCCCAGCGGTAATTGAAAGGAGCTGGAAGCAGTGTGTCCAGCTTATGACTAACCTGTTCCAACCCTGTAATTGTCCAGACCACAGGCACACCTCAGTTACTGTCTCCCCTCCCGCCAGCCTGTGGAGGTGGCTCCTCCCTGTCTTTCCTCCCTACCTCACTGATACTCCCTCTCCCGCCTTCCCTCCCTCTCCCTTAGTCTCCGCCCTGACTTGCTTTTTCCTACATAATTCTTACCCGCTGTTCCTCCCTCTCACCCTTAATCTCCTCTTACCTTAGCCCCTCTCTCATACCTCTTTATTCCTCTTTCTTACCCTTTCATTCGCCCTCCCTGTTCCACCCTTGCATACCTCCTCTCCCTCTTACCCCCTCCATCCTTTCATCTTTCACCCGTCCCTGCTTCTTGCTCAGTATCCCTTCCTCTTACCCCTTGTCTGCCATCTTCCCTTCGTCCTTCCCTCCTACCCTCTGTTCCTCCATGATATCTACGTCTCGCCTTACCCTCTGTCCGTTCCTCGTGTCCATCATTACTCCCTCCTCCTCCATCTTTTACCCTTCGCCCCTCTGTAATAACTGTCTGCCTGTTTGCGTGACCATTATCTTAGTGTTTCCTAAGGTCAGTCTCGGCTCCTCTCTCAATCCAGGTCACTGTCTAACTCCTCCTTCAGTCGAGCCCCAACTCGCTCCAGATCCAGCCTCATCTCAGTTCTCGTTCCATACCCAACCAAATGCTTCTTCAATATCCATTCCGATGCTCAAGAAACTGACCCTAAAGCTGTTCCCACAATCCAACCTGAACTCATTCCCTGGTCTAGCCCTTAATCGTTCCTTAATCTGCACCTAGTCCTTTCCAAAATCTAGCCCGAACTACCTCTCCATTCTAACTACTATTCATTCCTTATTCCAGTCCATAGTCCTACCTAAGACGGGAGAAGTGCGTTTTCCCGTCTACATCTACGCATTTCCAAGACCTAGCGTCGACACCCTTGTCCTTAAGAACTGCCCATACTCCTTGTAACCAGCCTGTATTGGTAGACAGACTAATTCAACTCAGCTCCAAGATTCACATCTACTAGCCTACAGCGGTCATTATTCAAAACATTACATATTAGGTCTTAAACCCAACTCCCTTCTCAATCCCTAAATCAGCTGCTTCTTGCTTCCTAAAGATGATCCCAAGCGACTCTCTAAACCAGCCCCAACTTACTCTTTTAAATCAGCCCTTACTCGCTCCCTAAACGAATCCCTAATCAAGTCCCAAATCATCTTAAACGTCCTACCTACCTTCGTCTGTGTTACCTACCAAAATCAATTCCTCCTCGTTCCGAAAAAGAGGCACTGGATCCTTCTTAATCCACTTTCAAGTTAACCACAGTATCAAAACCTCCTCGTCTGTGTTTTTCCTAACGAACCCAGTCTTCCTGATAACGCCAAATAACCATATACCATAATACAACAACAACAGAAAATCACAACCCTTGAATACATCAACGAAAAGAAATCGCGAGAGATAGCGAGAAAATTATTTACTGCATCCGAAAATTCATGGTTCATAATTACCTTCAGAGACTAACGAAGAAAAATATATGGAGAAGGCGTCAGGAACCGCCGGCACATAGTTAGCTGTGGGTAAAAGAGTCATTAGTGTTATTTACGGCGTCGCGGCCTCGAACCAAACGATGGTTGTCCCGCCTGACCTCTGACCCCGACCCTCACCCCACACTCCGTCTTCTGGCCCCGTACGTCACATATGTCTGTCTCTGATGTCATAGGAGTCAAATCCTTATATTAATGACGTCTTCCTCGTGACGTCACTGATTGTATTAATGATGTCTACCTCCTGACGTCACTGGTATTTCCTCCTCGTGAATTCTCCATGACGTCACTGGTTTAGCATCCTCACACTTGTGGATGTTTCTTCGTCACGTCAACAGCCCCTCACCGTCTCGAGAATGATGTCTCCTTCTGACGTCACTGGTGCTTCATGACGTCACTGGCGCTTCATCCTCACGCAACCAGCGTCTCTCCCTGACGTGGCCTTGACTTTACTGAGGTCCTTTCTCCCTGAAGTCACTCCTGACAAACCTACACTCGCATCTTCTTCCGTCGTAGAACACTATTCGACCCAAAGCAACCTCCGTAATTTCGCATCTTTCTGATGTCAACTCATCTCGACTGGACGTCCCAGATAAATAAGCCTTGGACTGAAGTCACCAACGCAACTGAAGCCTCCGACGTCACCACATCTATCCACCTGATGTCCGAAGCTGGTCTCGTGTCAAGGCCTGGCCTCACCAACATGGTGAGCTTTCTTGATCACCAACATAGCCCATGCTGACTTAATGAACACAATCAGGACGCGAGCTAAGTGCAGAGACGGGTGTGTGTGTGTGTGTGTGTGTGTGTGTGTGTGTGTGTGTGTGTGTGTGTGTGTGTGTGTGTGTGCGCGTGCGCATCTCACCACCTATATTTCGCATATTACCTCTACTGATATCCACCTGTCACCAGAGTTGAGGAGATGAATCCATGTCGATATGAGTCCATATTGACACCATTCCCTGTGAGTATAAAACCACGTTAAGGTGATTTTGTAGACTCGTTCTCTTCCCACAGTCTGACGACAAAGAATGGGAGTCTTATATCCCGGCTAGAAGTCCCATGCAAAGACACCTCTAATGGAGGTTACCGAAAGCGTCTCTATTTACCCTCGAAGAAAAAATAGTGGAGAGGGTCGGGCAGGAGACGATTCGCCCAGGAGGAGGAGGAGGAGGAGGATAGAGTATCCTGTGTGTAACTAACGTAGCTTTACCTGTGCCCTGGTCCTTGTGTGGCTACACTAACGTACTAACGATAGCTCGCTAATGACGGCCATTACGTTATGCTCGCACACGTAGAGTATTCAGGAAGCGAAGTACTTTCGACGTGAGATGTATTTGGTATTTCATCTATAAAAAAAAAGTATAATAATCTTTAGAATAATATTACGGAGACCATCGATCAGAAGTCGAATAAAAAATAATCAATAACCGTCGGTAACGCTGGGAGAATGTGAATGGCAGTGGCACAGTGGGCCGTAAACTAGACGGGGGTCATTATGGAGTTGGTTGGGATGTGTCCATTGACCTGCACGGGATGTACTGTTGTTCCTCACCAACTCCCGTCTCCCCAATGACCTGACCATCGATGGAAGCGCCCCATCCCCACAGCATCCACCCCCAATCCCTACAAGTAACCCCCAGGAGCTCTCCTCCCCTAACATCATCCCTGACACCTCCCCAAGTGGACAGACACTCCCACACTATCCTCTTGACAGACAGACAACCCCATCCCCCTACCCCATTCCTTATATCCTAGTCAGTATGGCTCCGTGTCGTTATACGTTTGGCTCTACGAACACTATTGGTCTCGCTACGTTAAGTGACAAGGGCAACTACGTGCACGATAAGATACGTATTCATATGCAGGTGATGGCCAGGCAGCGGGGAGTAGTGCTGTGAGGAAGGGGGGGAAAAAAAAGGAAGTGGGGGCATCTCCTTTTGTGTTATCTATAGCCGTGTCTTCTTAACATTCAGTACGGTATCCATCACAGATGGCTTGATTGGCCCCAGGATTAAGCCAAACGGGTCAACACACACACACACATCACGTCCCCCTTTAGAAGACCAGGACCAAAGTGGGGGGGGCACCCCGGTCCAAATAGGCCTATCCTTACCCCTCAGCACCAACACTCACATACTACACGGAGTGATCTCCACATACCGCCCATTGGTAACCTCTCAATACTAGGTCACAGCATAACGTGGGGGAGGGCATAGTAATGAGCATCCAAGAATAGGACTGTTGGGCGATGCGCCATAATTCTTCGGGGCAGGACGAAGCAAATGCTAGATGGTTCATCGAGATAAATAGCCAATGTGCCGCCGTCGGCCGTGGTCGTGCTGGCCATACGTGCTGCCCTTGAAGGAGTATAACATAACGGGAATAAATGGCCGGTGCTATTGATGGCACCGAATTCATTACGACCTCCCCCCTAGGTGGTATAAACCCATTCACTTAATCTATTTCTCTCACTATTTCATATGTTGGTTTACGATTGCGGCACAGATGATGGTGTCCGCTCTACCCACACGTGGAATGGTGTCTGCTCTACCCACACGTGGAATGGTTTTCATTCCAAGATCCTTTATGCCCGTTAAAGGAAGGAACACAGGAAGGTTTTGACGACGAACATCATCTTGCGTCCAGGGGTTCTATACCTTTAGATGTAGAAAGACTATATAACAAATGGTGTACAATATCTCATTTGTCATTTTTCTTTTTTTTGACATTCGAAGACATTATTCTGCCAGACTTGCTGCAAGTTCGCTTGCTAAAAATAGTTCAGACGTTTGGACACATGCGCTTTCAACAGACGGAAGAACACTCGATACAAAACTCGCACAGATCGACATGCTGGGATGAGGGATCTCATCACTCGAAAGGTGATTCCCATTATCTACACGAGAACGTAGGAACCAACTCATTCCAGGTGATGTATCAACTTGCAGAATCACATAACAAATGAAAGGGGACACTGGTGATGAAACGCCATGAGAAACTGAATGCCTAAAGTGATCTTTTCTTCTCATCAATTTGATTTGGTCTATCTACGAGGAAATAACGGAGCTGTCTTAAAAAAAGATGTGGGGAAAAAAAGAAAAGAAAATCTGGTTTCCCCTGAAGTTCTCATGTTGTAAGTCGAGTTTCTAGTCTGTGTTGTTGTTGCTGCTGCTGCTGCTGCTGTGTTGCTGATGCTGTGCTCCTTTAGATTACGTCAAACAGATAACTGGTAACTGATTAACCCCTTCAGCACGATGGGACGACCCTTTGAACCGTCGTCAGATAACTTTTGTCAGGGGGGGGTCAACTCCCTCAGCACGACGGCACGACCCTCTCAACACGACGGTACGAGTTTGGTGGCACGTTGGCCTTGTCTTCGACCTAACCCACGAGGCTCAGATTAAAGATCAAGCCATCACACACACCAGTCACACCATCGTTCGTAAGGATCCTAACCACCGTGCTCAGGAGTCGTACCGTCGTGCTCAGGGGTCGTATCCGTCGTGCTCAGGGGGCGTACCGTCGAGCTCAGGGGTCGTACCGTCGTGCTCATGGGTCGTACCGTCGTGCTCAGGCGGCGTACCGTCGTGCTCAGGGGTCGTACCGTCGTGCTCAGCGGTCGTACCGTCGTGCTCATGGGTCGTACCGTCGTGCTCAGGCGGCGTACCGTCGAGCTCAGGGGTCGTACCGTCGAGCTCAGGAAACGTACCGTCGTGCTCAAGGGTCGTACCGTCGTGCTTAGGAGTCGTACCGCCGAGCTCAGGAGGCGTACCGTCGTGCTTAGGAGTCGTACCACCGTGCTCAGGAGGCGTACCGTCGTGCTTAGGAGTCGTACCACCGTGCTCAGGAGTCGTACCGTCGTGCTCAGGGGTCGTTCCACCGCGGCGGAGAGGCCAAAGCTAACGTAAAGGCCAAAAAGATAAGGGCCAGTTGATAACCATTACCCCGGTAACGTCCGAGAGGTAACGGGTGATCGCTAATGACAGAGTTAATGATTTCGTGATGAAAAACGATTGGTAGTGACCACCAAGTGATGAGTTATCGTTATTGATATCTTTACTATCGTCGTGGCTGCTAATATCAGTATATTAATGATAACGAGCTGAGAAGAAGAGTGAGCGAGGAGAGCGTCTCTTACCTGGACCCCGTCATTCGTCACACAAACAAATTCGACCCATGCGTTTACGTGACACCAGCATAAGGTCAACTTGCTTGGTGGGCATACCAGGGTGGTCAAAATGCATGGCCTGGACATCAAGGAGGTCATCGTGCACGACTCGGACACTAGGGACGTCAGCGTGCATGACCCCAGACAGACATTAAAGAAGGTCAGCGTGCATGACCCAGAAACTCTAATTGGTGCCATGAGATCATCCGGTGCGTGCTGCGTGGTGAAGAGCAACATGAGCGAACGAGAGGTCACGCACAGCCTTACACCCCGTTACACAGTGCCACGCACAGACAGAACTGGTCAAAGGGGAGGTCATCTACGGTGACCCTCAGGGTGATTAATGCCTCATGAGGTTGTTAGCAATGGGAAAACTGAGCACAATTGGCCTCATGGCATTAATCTTATATCAAAGGTCATCTTAGGTCAAGAGGACCTCCTGCACATATGACCTCCCGGTAGCCAGTCACAGGTCATTCAGGGTCAAGAGGACCTCCTGCACATATGACCTCCCGATAACCAATCACAGGTCATTCAGGGTCAAGAGGACCTCCTGCACATATGACCTCCCGGTAGCCAATCACAAGTCATTCAGGGTCAACAGGGCTACCTGCACATCTGACCTCCCGTTAGCTACCACCTGTCACACGTTACTCAGGGTCATCGGGACCAAATACTGTCCCCTCCCTGGCTCAGTCACACTGCCCGTAACATATACTGTCGCAATGACGGGCAAAAATGTAAGATTGTAGCGTAATCCCCACACAAAAACTCGCCACACGAAACTATAATAATACAAAGGTTTGAATCTCACGAAATGACGCATGGTTACGAGACATTAAGGGAACGACAAGAAACTCACGAAATAACGCATGGTTACGAAACATTAAGAGAATGACACGAAACTCACGAAATAACGCATGGTTACCAGACATTAAGAGAACAACACGAAACTCACGAAATAACGCATGGTTACGAAACATTAAGAGAATGACACGAAACTCACGAAATAATGCATGGTTACCAGACATTAAGAGAACGACACGAGACTCACGAAATAACGCATGGTTACCAGACATTAAGAGAACGACACGAAACTCACGAATTAACGCATGGTTACGAATATGTTTCAAGATTAATTAGATCAGATAGGAGATCAGATTCTATTTTTGCACATAGAAGCTAATGATTTCTTTTTTAGGAATTTATCTTTAGCAGGCTTTCAACAAGGCTGCATCGCTTCCCTGCTCCTGCGTGCAGTGCAGCCCTATGAAGGGGATCCAAGGACTGTATGATGATGAAAATAATGAGAGAGAGAGAGAGAGAGAGAGAGAGAGAGAGAGAGAGAGAGAGAGAGAGAGAGAGAGAGAGAGAGAGAGAGAGAGAGAGAGAGAGAGAGGCAAAAATCCCCGGAACAGAACACAGACAGCAAAAATAAAATGATGTTGAAGACAGGAGAACAGACCGAAGGGAAGATAAAGACAGGGGTGAAAGTTTCACTTACAGAAACACAGCCAAGCAAATGAGCTCATAAAGGCGAAAGACAGCGCGATGGGGAAATGGGAGACACACAGACAACAAGCACTAAAGGGAGACTGACAAAGACAAGGCATATAAACAAACCGATGACACGTCACCACACCGCAACCACAAGACACCATCTACGAAACGGAGGTTAGACAACAGAATCACCGTCCACTCCCACTGCAATAAAGATGTCTTCATCATTATAGCAAAAACGATAAATCTTTCTCGTCTACGACCCGACGCAAGAACAGACACCCCCAATGACCCAAGGCTACAGAGTTCCATGACGGAATGAAGCAAGTGTATATATATATTTCTTTTCTTTCAAACTATTCGCCATTTCCCGCGTTAGCGAGGTAGCGTTAAGAACAGAGGACTGGGCCTTTGAGGGAATATCCTCACCTGGCCCCCTTCTCTGTTCCTTCTTTTGGAAAATAAAAAAAAACGAGAGGGGAGGATTTCCAGCCCCCCGCTCCCTTCCCTTTTAGTCGCCTTCTACGACACGCAGGGAATACGTGGGAAGTATTCTTTCTGCCCTATCGCTCGGGATAATATATATATATATATATATATATATATATATATATATATATATATATATATATATATATATATATATATATATATATATATATATATTGAGTATAATCACTGAAAAACATAATTATATTTTAAGTTTTGTGGGCGAGAGTGAAGTGAAGCAGAGAGGAGGAGATAAGAGAAGGTGTTCTAACGTGACCAGGCACCACAGACTGGCCCATGAAATTGCAAAATTTTGAATGAATTCTGGTCATTTCGCCTTCACCCCTTCGCCTTCCCAGCTAAATTTATCATAGTGTGCATACATGAACGTAAGATTTCTCCTGTCCAACGACGAGGCCGAAATATCTGAGATATTATCGTGTTGTTCAAATGTTTAATATTTCAGATAACAGTAGAAATATTACGTAATGGCAAAAAAAAAAAACATACACTTAGAGTGATGAAATACGCTTGTATCAAAGTAATACGTTTCATTATTCGTTTATGCTTATGTATGGGAAGTGGGGAATTCTAATATGAATGTGACCTTCAAACACATACAGTGTCTAGTCTTGTTACAAAAGCATTCCAATTCCTTATACACGAGTATAACACTGTCACTCAAGGAATCGCAGCTATTAATAATCATATTAAGATCAATTTCTAATTATCTATTCTCATTATCTCCTTTTTCAAGTTTCCACTTACATACCCTGGTTTTCTTCACTCCATCTTTGACAGTCGATTCAGAATTTCTGTACACCACAGCAACACATCCACTACTTCCTTTTTTTGGCTTCCAAGGAAGTTAACTGTAGTAGTTCCAGCTGTTCTTCGTAGCCAATGACCATCATGATGATCACCATCCTAGTTGCAAATGAGTTCTAGAATGATACACCACATTCCATGTTCAGTTTTACATACGTAGCAGATGTATCCTTCAAAGAGCTGAATGTTGTTCTTAGGTTGGCGAGTAATGCATAAACTACTTCAATAGTCTCCCCTGCTATGTCAACAGAGTGACAGTGTGTTCTTTAAGTAATGTCTAAAGAAAAAAAATATCTTTTTCACATTCAGTTCCTCTAAAGTCTCCCCAGGAGAAACCTGGCCTTTCTGATCCCCTCCACAACCTCAGTGAATGAGACTTAATCAACCAAGATACACCTGTGCTGCCAAGACACTATAACATTCAGATCCTTCTGCAATGCTTCGTTGTCTTTCATATCACCGAAGTCACCCATTACAACTGCATCATCTGCATACAAACTGACGTATGATCTTTATCTCTCCCCTCTCCACTAACCCAAGACAAAGTTGGAGTAAGGCGACACTTCCACCCACACTGGAACAGACTAGAGCACAGCCCACGTTGCTGTCTTTCCATTTACGGATATACCAAGTCCTGACATACTACACGCGGAACCCTTATTGTGTCACCCTTCACTCCCACGGTTACCGTTTACCACAAAATACTCAATGAACGCCTGAGTTAGATCTGTGCGGTCGGGACACGTGTGTGCGGTCGGGACGCTGGATCTAGGTGTCTGTCATTACAAAGGAGGAGGAGGAGGAGGAGGAGCAGCAGCTGGAACTGGGGTTCGACGGGTCACTGCTCTGGGAAAGCACTTCTTTCGGTTATTTTGGTGTGTCTCCGCGAGACGCTTGTGTTTTGTGCGCTGTGGGAGAGGACGCTATCTGAGGAAACACTAAAATGACGATGATAGTATACGCCGCACTTCGCTTCCTCAATAAAGTATTCTTATTAGCTTCCTCCGTCAGGAGTACTGTAACATTATATTTCTGAAGCAGTGTTGCAATCCGGGAGACGGGGGCGGGGAAGGGGAGATGGCTGCTTGCTAATGGTGAAGACCTGTGTGTTTTTCTGAATACTGATACAATGTGTGTATTGCTTTAAACTTAATTCCTCCGAGTGTCGATATAATCTCCCTGAGTGTCGTTAAAGAAATAAAACTAGTGTGCTGCTCTGAGTGCTACAAGTGTTATAGGCATGAGTGTTGAAAGAAACTAGCGTATTGCTGTGAAAATTGATGAAAACCTTAGTATCTTTCTGAATGTGGCTGAACACCAGTGTGCTGGTCAGTGTGAGAAAATATAGTGTATTACGCCACGTTCATGAAAAATGGTTGTACTGCTTCATGATAAAAACTGTGGAGCACTGACACGTGATGGAAGTTGGCTGGCGTATTTCTCTACGGTAAAAATCAGCGTATTCCTCTGTTTTGATGAAATCTTGGTATAACGCTCCATGGTTAAAACGAGAACAGTTCCTCAATTAGTCTGAGTATCTATACAAACATGTGCCATGTTAATACAAACTCTGATGTGTACGAGTCATGCGAAGAGCAAATCAGGAATCGAAATGGTGATCAAAACTAATGATTTTCTCAGAACTTGTAAATAATATATAAGAAAAAAATGGTTTTAAAAACTCGTAGGGGTTGGGGGGTGGGATCAACATGGTCGAAAAGTTATGATCAAGGAAGCACGTAACGCTAGACACCTTATGAGACTAGAGTGTACTTAATATTTGTGGAGTCTACGACCTGCCGATGGAATTCTTACAACACAAAAAATCGTAAATTTTAGCAAATAAAAGTCACACATAACCCCTCTTTTTTTTTCATGTCTTTTAATGAAAATGTTTTTTTCCAGTCTTCTCTCTACGGACGTAAAACCAAAACAAAAAACATAAAACTGAAAGCGATCAGAAGATGTTCAAACGCTGCTTATGTACAAAATCAACTGTTGAAACATTTACACACACACACACACACACACACACACACACACACACAATGGCTACCGGATTTCTTTTGCCGCGATAAGCATCGCAATTGGCTCTGCCCCGTTCATTACAGCAACACACGAGTTACTGACGCTTAACTTTTCTTTTAATACATTTCAAGCAACGCTCGGTAATATTAACGGTACCAACCTACACCATCTGGCCCACACTACGGACCCCCTGGCGGGCGTTTAAGTTTCACAGGTGGTGAGGATGGGTCAACCGATTTTTCAATCATGATTTCATATCCTACGTTGAACTGCAGGGTGACACCACACCTCCTGCCTGTAAAGTTCCTTACCAAGTTTTTGAAGGATGGTGAAACTCGGTGTTCTTTTTTTCTATTTTCAGTAAGATTTCAGTCAGTGGACACAAGGGAGAGAGAAAAATGACTTCGAAAATGAAATGGTATATGTGGGAAAATAGTTCTTCACTGACTTCAAATTCTGAGGGAATATCACGTGGATGGACGAAAATATGAAAAAAAATAAGATGATTGTGAGCCCAATTTTGAAGGTATAGAACGGAATTCGAAATTAGTTTGAGAAAAAGATAACTTAAATGTATGATCAACTGTACTGTGTCTCTTTGGTGATATAAAAATGTTGATTAGACACTTTCGCAGAGATACTGTGTGGAAATGAATTCTAACAGGATTTATTTTTACATATACCGGGAAAGTTCACGTATTGACCGCCAAGTGTCTCTTGTTGGATAAGTAGAAACAAAAATCTCTCTCCAGCACCACTAATCCACGGGATTTTTTTAAGTGATTTTTTTTTTTCGAATTGTGTTGTTTCAAGCCTTACGAATTACATACTAAATGTCTCCATTCACATCTTTCAACATCATTTCCGAAACAGTTTCCAACAACTTCGCCGAGAGCGTCGCCAGAACTCGGCAGGTGAAGACACACACACACACACACACACCCAAACGAATGGGTGAAAACAGACAGACGGACCCATAGACAGAGAGGCATACAGACGGCCGGAGACACGTAGATAGATATACACTAAGAATTCTAGTCTTTTATCATTCTTCGGTAAATCAATAAGACATGTTCCAGGTGAAGAAAACGGAACTAAAACACCACATTTTCCCCTTTCACCGTTACCATTTTCTTCACGGCTACACTGACAACGTTAAGCCATGGATACATCTTTACCTCCTCCCACAATCGCCACTGACTCACTAGCTACGCCATCTAACACCAGTAACAGACACCCGCTCACACCGATTACCACTAGTGCCACTAACACCACTCACTGTCACCAGTAACAGACCCCTCCCCCTCCATAACACCGTTAAATCACCACTGTCACCAACACCAGTCACTAACACTGGCAACAGACCGTCAGAACTAATTGCCATCTCGATAACTAGTTCTTCACCATCACCACCACTGCTGTTATAATCCTGGTAGTGCCACGATCACCTCTCTGAGCAGGGCGGTACAACCTCCTGGTGCACGATGATGCGATCCTTATGTGACCTGACTGACCCTGAAGATTCAGGTCAAAGGTGACGCCATCCTACCATACCCAAGGCTTGAAGTGTTGCACTCAAGGGTCGTTCCGTGCTGCTCATAATTACCGCCACCATCAGCAAATCACTACCACCCACACCTCACCGACTGGCGTATACAAGCAGCACCACCTCCCGGCACCAGGAAAGGTGAGGGAGGGAGGGAGAAGGAGGGAGCGGTTTCCTCATCCTTTATGCGTCGAGGGCCTGTCTGCCATAAGGGCCGAATCCCACCGACCTTTCACTGACCCGCTTAAGACAGCTCTGGACGACGCTGCAGGCGACACCATCGACCCTGGGTGGTGTGTAGGGACGAGGGAGGGACAAGTCACCAGGTGTTCGTCGTGCGTTAAGCAAAAAAAAAAAATAAATGTGATGAATTTCAGTTACTCTCTGACGGATGCGTCTCTCGCGGCGTCTCTCTAGCAGGTTGGAGACTAGCTCATTATAGCATTCCTGCACTATCCCCAAGTTTTTTTTCCTTAGTCTGTCTCTCTCTCCCTCTCTCTCTCGCATCCTCTCTCTATCTCTCTCTCGCTCTTCCTGTATCTAATCATCTCTCATTTTTCTCACTGCTGGGGCAAGAGTGTTCGCGGCTCGGGTTCTCCTTCTTCAATAAAACTCTTTCGTAATCTTTGTTCCTCAACACATCTGTCAAGGTCTTCATCAACCCACACCCTCTTTTCTTCCTCAGTCCAGCCTTACCCTTACCCCACCACCCCTTCAGCCTCAGCCCTGATCTCCCCCCCTTTCGTCTTTCAACCTCGACCCTCATTTCCTCCTCCGGGCCCTGATATCCTTCATTCCCTTATCCCCACTGCTCCCTCAGTTCTCAGTCCTGAACTCCGTTACCTCAGTCTCACCTCTGATCATCCCTGCTTCTTCATCCACAGCTCTGATCTCCTTTTCCTTAACCTTAGCTCTATTCTCTCTGCTCCTTCATCCTCAAGCCCTTATCCCTTCTGCTCCTTCATCCTCAAGCCCTTATCCCTTCTTGTCCCTCAACCTCAGCCCTAATCGCCCCTCTGCCCCTCACTTCTACCACCTCTCGCATACACCTCTCTCACCCCTTACCTAAAAGAGACACAAACGACCCCGGTACCGTTGCTCAACTCTGTGTGGCTTGGGAGGAGATGTAGGTGGGAGGAGGAGGGTCAAGATATTGGGGGAGGAGGAGGAGGAGGTGGAGGGTGGGAGGGAATATCCCTAAGTGGTGGGTGTCCCGTGGAGGGGGTGGGACGATTCTCTTTCCCCCCCGAAGTCTCGCTGCGCTGATTGGATTTATACCGCATTGTTGGAGCATGACCGTCAATAAAGAGACAGAGCGCTCGGAGGGAACTGACAGCCATTGCAAATATGAAGGTGTATTATGCCTTGTTAATGTCGCTTCCTCTCCTTGTGGGTCCCAGACGCCCTCTGCAAACCGGCCGAGGTCGTGCTGTTGGTGATATCGTCTACTGAGGGGCCGTTTCAGTGGCCACGTCTGGTGAGGATCGTGCTGATGAGGTTCGACTGCTGAAGTTGTGCTTCGCGAAGTGACGTAGTCCGCTGAGGCCCTGCTGAAGTGATGCAGTTTGAGAAGATTCAGTGTCGGTGACGACGGACGGTCGGTAAGGTTTCGACCCGTAGATGTCGTCCGAAAAGACGACCCTGTCTGAGGAGATCACTACCAGAGACGTCGTCAGTTAAGGCTGCTGCAGGCGATGTAAGCTGAGATTTCTGCTCGTGAGTTCTGGTGGTGTCTGGCGAGGATAGTACCAGTACTACGGTCTGATAGGGGTCTCTGCTTGATGATGTCCTTGGTGAGGACTGTACTTCTGATGTCGCATCACAGTGATGTCTTCAGGTGACGCTACTGTACTACATGTCGTCAGCTGAGGTTAGTGTTGGTGACGCTGTGAGATGAGGGTAATGCTAGTGATTTCGTTTGGCAATCTCGAGTGCGGTTACTGCTGGTCACATGTACAGAGAAGGGAAAGGGACGACAGTCAACTCTTTTGGTCAGCACGAGTGGTGAATAAGTCGAGCATGAACAGAACAATATAGGAGGATAATCCTGGTGTCTGTAGGTGAGTTTGAACAGGCTATAAATCAGCTCAGGTGGGTTTCACGTCTCAGCTGAGCACAGGGTAGCATAAGAAGAAATTAAGTCTTAGCTTTTTATACGTCAGTTCAGGAGAGATCCAAGTCTCAGCTAAACAAAAGTTAGCTGAGGGAAGACATACGTCTCAGCTAGGTATAAGTTTGCTTAGGGAAAGAATACGCCTCAGCTATGTACGGGCCAGTTCAAGAGGGGGATGACTGTCAACTACTTAAAAGGCAGTGTGTAAAGTGATAGATTCCTTGATGTAGGTTCGTCAGCAGGTAAGGAACGGGCAGGGGTCCTGGGCGGTGTAGCTTGTCGCCTTAAGGAGACGGGGAGAGAATAAAAGGATATTTATTCACCTATAAGTCAACCGCACAATTTGGAGGACGGGGAAGAGCGGTGTGGAAAAGGAAGACTGGAGAGAAGGAGGAGGAAGACGTACATGAAAGTGGGGATGGGGGAGAAGGAGGAAGGAGAGCGAAGGGGAAGGGGGGGGGTTGAGGTAAGGGTTGGGGGGGATGCGAGACCCATGCCGTGTCACCGCCCCCCCACCCAGCCCGGCCAGAAACCCCGCAGGAGCAACCCTCTAGATTAGCCCAACCAATCAGTGCACACCACCGGAAAAATTCCCCTGCAATATGATCCGGACTGCCCTCTCACCTCCCCTACCCCTGCCTAATGCTTCCCCCCCACCTCACTCTCTCTGAGCCCCCAAGCCCATGGTACCTTCCCACTGAACCCCTGCCTCTGACCCCTGCCCTCTGACCTCATCTCTTTGACCCCCTTACCCCTGACTCCCTCTCTCTCTCTCTCTCTCTGTCCCTCCCACCCTCTGACCTCCCGTCTCTGACCCCTACCATCTGACCCTCTCCCTCTGTTCCTCAACGTCTGATCCCCTCCCTCGGGCTGCCCCCACCCTATGACCGCCTCCCTTTGATGCCCCCCCACAGCCTCTCCTCCCTCTGACCCCTTCCTCGTTCCCTCCTCACCCTCTTCCCGCTGCCTCCTCCCTACCCACCTCATCATCCGACCCTCATCCTCAAGTAACACGACCCCCGGTCGTTTTATGCTGTCACCGACGGGCTGGACCAGACCAGGTCCACTGGTAAAGCTTACACACCAACTTGCCCGTCTCGTCTGACCTGCGGGGACGTAGCCTGATGATGATTACGGCTGATGACGACGACGACCATGACGATTACCATGATGGTAATGATGGCTATGACCATCATCGTGATTGGGATGGTAATCATCATCATGAAAGTGATGACCATGATGAATATGACGACTTGATTGGATGGTAATCATCATCATGAAAGTGATGACCGTGATGAATATGACGACATGATGGGATGGTATTCATCATCATGAAAGTGATGACCATGATGAACATGACAACAATGTGGTACTGGTATAACATTTAGAGTGATCGTAATTTCAATGATAACGAAGACGATAATGTTGACTGTGAGTAATAATCATTATGTCCTTGACAATAGTGTTGATAAAGACGATAATCATGGCAATTACGAATCTAATGATTTACGTGATACGAAGCCAGTAACAATTATGGAAACGACTACGAGACAGAAACTTCCCAAATGCATTGAGTGCTCATTGCTATAGTGACATTACGTCATTCACCACCAACATTCCAAGCTCAAGCTGTACACTCATAAGCTTTACCTGCTTCACAGCGACGAACATGGTAAGGGCGAAACATACGCTCATCTAAGTCATCTTGGGACGAAGAAAAAAAGTAAAAGAATAAGCATGAAATTAATCAGGGCTCCACAAGTGTATGTAGACCTGATATCTAAAGGAGGAAAGGTTACATGAAGAGGGGAAAGACGAGAGAAGGTAGAGAATGCCACAGCTCAGCTGTTCGAGGGAAGAAGGAGGGAACATAAGAGCCAATCCTCGAGTGGTCGGTCTCCACTCATAAAAACTGTGGGAAGCAGCGGCCAAGCGCGTGCCACGGGTCTAAACCTCGGGGGTGGGAGCCACATGAAGACACCTCACGAGACCAATGGCCAAAGTAAAACCACGAGACATAAGCACGAGAGCAATAAGGTGGTGGGTGAGTGAGTGAGTGAGTGAGTGAGTGAGTGAGACCTGCAGCAGGGTCGCCATGATCCGCTTCTGGTGTTGGGTGTCGCTGCGGAAATTAACCTCTTAAGATTAAAAGTTGGCAAAGGAATCACTCGGCCTCTCACGGCCCCGACGACCATTTCCTCTGGCCCTCACTCGAGTTAAATCGAACTTCGTCCTTCTATAAAGATATCCGAACACAGTCACAGTCCACAGCGACCCTCCGCACTACACCACGGGTCTGCATTACACTACACTCAATTCTGATCCTGTGTGAACCTTTGAGGCTATACAGGAGGTGTGGATATCACTCTCCTGGCGAGCTATTTATTATTACCATCACCATGACGACGTCATGCTTGTGACCGTGAACCGTCCATCAAGACAGATGATGGACACTGCTCGAGCTGTCGTGGTAATTTGGCCAAACTAATCATGAAGCTAGCGAGATGGGTCTAATTAATTGATCAGTGACGAGCCTAAAATGGTCAGCAGAACTTCAAGGAGCAACAGTGAGAGCTGAGAATGAAGGACCTTTAGAGTCCCTTTTTTTTTCGTGAGCAGATCCACAACTGCTCTTTGTGGATGGGGTACAACTGCTTCACTTAAATTCCAGTGTCATTGGAAAAATCTGGTTTGTTGATGTTAAACTTGGCACCAACGCTGGTAATACGAAGAGAAGTGACATCATCAGCTACTCTTGACAGAGATAAAACAAACTTCTCCAAAGGGTAGAGTTCAAGAAAATGCGTACGTAATGCATTCCCAGTCTGATGATGATGATGTGATCCAACACCTGAGTGTGCACTTGTACAGCTTTTCTCTCGCTCTCTTCGTAAAATCTCGTCCTTGGTACTCGTGAATACTCTTTTACAGAGTGCTTGTGTGTGTGTGTGTGTGTGTGTGTGTGTGTGTGTGTGTGTGTATATTCAACACATGGAGCTGTATAGATACTCTTCTACAGGGCCGAAATATATCGAGCACCAAAATTGACAAATCCACAAAATTTACGAATCAACAGAGAGTTAAAAGTGCGAATTTGAACACACACGACGCTTTGGAAGAAACTGGGAATCTGCAACGGAATCAATAATAGTTAAAGGAAAACATAATTCCACAGCCTCTACGAGGCGACTTTCCTCCCACAACCTCCTCATTCTGACCCTCAAGAACTATACATCTTATTCCTCTTTATCTTACAGCTGTTTCCCCGTCACCTGTCCTCTCTTGCTTCTATCCTTACATTATTATACTCTGCCGATCGCTCTTGCACAGACCAACGTATTCCCTCTTTGTCATGGCCTATCCCTCCCCTCCTAACCTTTGCCTCCAGCACATCTGTCTCTCTGTCTCCTCAACCGCAGATATAAACCTTATCCTTCGTGATCTCCAGTCTAGCCGTTGCACCTTCACCATAAATATGCTACATATCCTAGTTTCACTGACCTTCATCTTTCTATCATCTCTATCTTCAAGCCTCATCCCCATCCACAAGCGCCCCTAGATGCCAGCCTCTCACCCCTATCCTCTCCCACCGTCCCTCACGGATTCTCTTCCTCCTCCCCATTATCATCCCCTCCTCCTTATCCCAGGAGTAACCGGGCGTTTAATGACACCTTCCGGGCCGTGTTGCGTTACCTGATCCGTCAGAAATATTTGCCGAGCGGTCTGGAGCGGGTGTCTTCCTCCCCTACCCCCTTTACCCCCGACTGACACGCCCACCTCTCACCAACTATCCCCTTCCCTCCTTCCTATTACCCAGTAACCCGCAAGAGGCGTATAAGAGAGGTAGACCCCAAGAGTGAAGCCATCTCTCCCTGTGGTTGGGCCCATCGGGGGTATCAGGTGATGATCGTGGGCTCCGGTGGTGGTGGGCTGAACTCCGGGAGCTCCCGTGATGGAGTTGACCAACACGACCAGCGTTCCTGGGTCGTCGTCAGCAGCAGCCTGCCAGCCGGCTAGGCCAGGGTACAGCAGACGCTGGGTGGCCACCGACGGCGAGTGTCAGGCGGGTTCAAGTTATGTATCGTGGAGAGAACACCAGCTACTGTAAGAGAGAGAGAGAGAGAGAGAGAGAGAGAGAGAGAGAGAGAGAGAGAGAGAGAGAGAGAGAGAGAGAGAGAGAGAGTCTGTCTATATGGTTTCCTCTCTCTCCCAGAGTAATGCTGTCGTACTTGACTATCCCACATGTTAGGACCGAACGTGAGCAGTAATACATAGCAGGCGGGTCCCATCGCTTTATTCATATGTCTCCTGTTAACATCAAGAATACAAACAGACACCTTGATGTATCCAGACTCCTTCCCGACCGATCAATCCATAGGGCGTGAGTGTCATCACTTCTATCATGTGGAACTTGACAAGCTGATGACAACAGCGGGTACAGCTCATGCAAAGACGCAGCCTGGATAGACGTAGATCCGTCCTGATGCAGAGGAGGACCAGGTGATTTTCTGGAGGCTCTGGGCATGATGGAGATGAACGAAGCGAGGGGGAAAATCAAAGAGGGTTCGGAGGCGCCGTCTGGGAGGCGTGAAATGGTTAATACAGGGATGATCTCCGAAGAGAAGACCACTAGAGGGAAGATCACTTAAGGGAAGACCACTAAAGGGAAGACCACTAGAGGGAAGACCACTAGAGGGAAGACCACTAGAGGGAAGACCATAAAGGGAAGACCACTAGAGGGAAGACCTCTAGAGGGAAGACCACTAAAGGGAATACCACTGGGGGGAAGACCACTGGAGGGAAGACCACTAGAGGGAAGACCACTGGAGGGAAGACCACTGGAGGGAAGACCACTGGAGGGAAGACCTCTAGAGGGAAGACCACTAGAGGGAAGACCACTGGAAGGAAGACCACTAGAGGGATGATCTCAATACAGTCCGATAGAAACTTAAAAGAACTAAAATTCGTCGGTTCAACACGGTTGCGACGCTCACCATCGGCAATCATTGCAATGTATTTGTAAAATATATACCACTGGGAACTCTGCTAGAATTGCATACTTGCTGGACATGAGTTCTAATGACAATCACACCATATCAAAGGAATTATTCAATGAAAATATCACGTAATAAGAAAAAAAAACATTCTAAAATACTGTCTAAAATATGCGTATTACATCTGTCTGACTGTTGAACTTTGAAAAATAATGAATGGATTTAGTATCTTTTAGATTTTCCAGAGTGTTGAGTAGGGTATGAGTCTCGCTAATCATACAGACAGGCGTGGACACCCTCCTGCATCAGGTACACGCCCTACGTCAACAGGTACCTGAACCAGTCACTCGGTTCACAAATGTTTAAACTGCAACAAATCAGTGGCGTTTTTTCCCTTTCAAAATCCTCCATTTCATCCACTGCGTTCCACCGTCTCTCTCTCTCTCTCTCTCTCTCTCTCTCTCTCTCTCTCTCTCTCTCTCTCTCTCTCTCTCTCTCTCTCTCTCTTCTCTCTCTCTCTCTCTCTCTCCTTCACAGTCACCTCTCACACGTCATTCATCTCTCAGAGGAGAACGTTTAATATATCCTTGAGACCGAGCTCAGCCTGTGACCAGCGGAGGGGAGAGCATAAAGGCTTTATTAGCCCTCGGAGCAGGTTACTGCCAGCAACGCTACACGACGCCACCTGTCTTGCTAACTGGCCACCCCGAAGCCCTACGACCAGCACCTGTGGCCGTCGGGAGGAGCTCCGGCAGGAGGAGGAGGAGGAGGAAGGGGAAGGGGGTGGAGTAAAGAGGAAAGCCAGGGAAGGAAAGGAGTGAGGAAGAACAAAGTGGGAGATGCAGGAAGGAGGAAGAAAAGTCATCTGAAGCAGGTGGGAGAGCAGTTAAGAGGATGATGATAATACAGAGAAGGATAAGGAGGAAGGGAAAGAGGGATGGAAGCGGTGAAGGGGAGGAGAAGGTGAGAAGGAGGACGACCAACGAGGGTGAGGAGGAGAGGGAACGATGAGGACGACAGGAGTAAGCAGGAAGGGAAGAGGGGCATGAACAGTGAGTCTGGGAAGGACTAGGGAGAGGAGCAGTGTGGGAAGGAAGACAGTGAGCGGGAACGGTAGAGACGACGAGAGACCGGACACAGAGAAGCAAATAAAGGGTGGAGGGGAGGCGAGGGACAGAGGCAAGGAACGGAGGAGGAGGAGGAGGAGGAAAATAAGACGAGGGGGAGAAGCAGTCAAGGAGGAGGCGGGGTATTACAAGGGAAGGACTGAGTAGAATGGAAATGAGACTGAAGGAGCAGATAGATAGAGACGAAAAGATACGAAGAGATCTCTTGGTGTTGAAATAATGCAGAGAGGAAAGATGTGACTACAAAAAGAAAACAAAATAGTATTCGAAAAGAATACGAAAGGATCGACAGGTCATAAATGAAGACTAAAAGAATACAGAAAAAAGTGAATATGGAGGAAGAGAGCAGGCGGTAATACTAGGGGAAGATATTACGAAGCAATAAAATGTGTCTAGAAGAAGTGGAGAGAGAGAGAGAGAGAGAGAGAGAGAGAGAGAGAGAGAGAGAGAGAGAGAGAGAGAGAGAGAGAGAGAGAGAGAGACGCGTAAAAATGACAAGAACAGAATAAAAATACTGTCCCTCCCTCCCACATGAGCGGGAAGGTGGCTGTGGATACACACACAGCTCTCAACATACAAGCACATTAAATCAAGTTTCACAACCTTGTGATAACAAACACCTCACTCCGCTGGGGACCACCAGACCCCGAGATGAGTTAACAACACATCTTCAGGAACAACACTGTCTGTGGCACAGTCACACAGTCAGTGGAAGAACAGGTTAGAGGGCCGAAGAATATCAGTATGAGGACACTGGGAAGATTTAATGCTCCATTGTATGTTTAAAAGGTTCCTGACACACTTTACTTGTGGTATTTGGTGCTGGTTCGTGATCAGTAGCTTTCCTCGTACATCTCTGTAGCCAAAGATTTACTCATATACTGTAGCAGTATGACAGCGAAGAGCCCTCCTGTGTCTACCGACGAAGTTGTCGAGCATCGCGCAAACGACCGAAATCGCTGGACGCTGATGCTCCCAAGCCGTTGATTATCCTGACGGAGGTTAGCACCAAGAGCTTCGTCGGCTAGCACAGCCAACCCGCTGCTTCTATAGGTTTCTAAACGACAGAATAATCTGTTAATCATTTTAAGGTCACGCAGTTCGTAGTTGTTTGGAGAGACATGAGAAGGTGAAAAGTTCCAAAGTTTCAGGAGAGAGGGAGGAACCCGCCCGCCCACCTTAGAGTTGCCAACGGCCATACAGTAATCCTGTGACGCAGTAGCTTGCTTGGGTATTACGTAATATAGCCAAAGACGGGGAGAGACAAGCAGCCAAGTCTCGGTAGCGATAACCGAAGTAATATCAACAGAAGAGAAAAAAATGAGACAAAAAAAAATGCTGTTTAGAAGCAAGTGGGTCGAGAATTGGGGTCAGACTGGGAAAGCTGATACATCAGCTCGATGCAGAACAGTAAATATATATAAACACAACCTATTACCTAAGTCTAATATGTGAGGTCATCAAAGGGAATTCAAAATGAGTCGATTACCCCCTGGCAGTCTGTCTTTAGCTACCTTCCTACGTTCAGGCTTGAGGAGAGAGACGACCTGGGGGCAAATGAACTACTTTGTACCGCAGAGAGTATGAAAAATTACATGAGACAGGAAGAGGGTTAATTAATGAAAGTAGGAAGACGTGGGGAGGGGACGGGGGGTATGGACGGCCAGCTGACCTGGGTGGAGGTGGGTGGGGTGTTGATGGCAGCAAGATGGGGAGAGATGAGATGGGGGTGGAGAACGGACCCCCTTAACCCCATCCCCAGAGGAAGGCAAAAAAAAAAAAAAAAAGGTGGACGCTCCTTAGGTAGCAGCAACAGGTGGGTTCTAGGTAGGTCCTCATTACAGTGTCCTGGGCATAACTCGACCCCGACATTCGTGAGCCAATACCAACCCGTTACCTTCCCTACACAAGTCATCACCAGGTCCCCCTCAGAAGACGACAGGTGACTTAACCCTGTGTCTGCAACGGAGGGAACCATGGCGACGTGGTTAAAGCAGGCGACACAGCAAGCGGCGGGGACTATGGCGGGAGTTCCCACAGGTATTCGGCGACATGTGCACTTGTGGTACTGCCGAGCCTTGGCTTCTGGGCCCGTGTGGTGGACCAGAGGGGTCACCTTCTCCCTGTTGGTATCGCTGGAAAGTATCGAGTATCCCTGTGGGGAGATCCTATCGCCTGGAGAGATCATAAAGTTTTATGTAAAGGGTTGTTGAGGCACGCAAGAGGTCTTGGCTGGTTTAGGGTGTATTTAGCCAAGAAGGGGATCCCTGGACCGCGGTATGAGCAGATGGTATCGATACCTGTTATCTTCTGGGAGATCACACAGGTCGCTGTGAGGTAGTCCTGGTGTGTCGCGCCATGCAATTCATGCGTCTTCATATCGCCCTAGTAGCATTGTTACCATTATCATAATGTTCTGGCAATCTTGGCGGGAAGATATGCCGACATTAGAGAGGTATTACTGTCAGGGAGCTGACAGAAAGGATAGACGAAGCGCAGGTTAAAACTCCAGCTGTCGTGGGTCCGTCCCGACAAGCAGAGACGGGAGTATGTGGTCTACAATTGTCACGCAGGTCAATGACGGACTGCGTCGTGCGTCGTGTTGTTTTTTTTTTGTTTTTTATCAGAAGGGTGATGGAGCAACCCGGACCAAAGGTAGTCATACTCAGCCGGGATTACGATAATATCAGGCAGGGCAAACTCAAACGGGATGTAGCATGTTCGTTGAGGGAATTACCAATTAGCTTCAGCTGCTGGTACGAGTAAGGCGAACTTTAATACTCAGGGAGACTTAAACGCAAATCCCCTGGGCGTCTGCTACGCAGCAACAAAGCAATAACCACTTGCCCCAAGGGGACAAAACGCAGGATGGATTCGCACATTATATCGACTATAAAAGCCGTGAACACATGAATCTCTCCATCAACTCTGACAACCATTCATCGGCATCACAGCCATTATGTCAGTAATGAAGAGGTAAGCTGAGGTGACGTAAGCTGGGGGTGAGGTGAGCTGGAGAAGAGGCAAGTAAGCGAAGAGGTGTAAGGTGAAGAAGAGGCAAAATGGAGAAGAGGAGGCAAGCTGGAGGATGTATATATATATAAGCAGGAGAGGCACGCTGGAGGAGAGGTAAGCTGAATAAGAGGCGACTTTGGGGAAAGATAAGCTGAGGAAGAAGGCATAGTAATTCCAGCCAACCTTTTGCGAGGAACCAAACTGGACGGTGAAGGGGCGATCGTGGCAAGGACTGTGATAAGTGAGTAAGTATCTGGCTGACACTTGCTGATCTCATGACCTCCACCATGACCCCTCATACTGGAGGGGAGTAAAGCGTGATAACAGAGGGGGGGGTGAAGAAGGGGAGATAAGGGAGGTGGAATACTGGAAGGGTGATGATAAGAGGATAATGGAGGGGTGGTGAAGGAAGAATAATGGAAGGAAGATGGAAGGATAATGATGGGATGTGATGGGGGTATACTGAAGGAAGGATAATGTAATGTCGATGAAGGAAGGATAGCGCAGGAGCGCCAACGGAAGGATTATGTAGAGGCGATGAAGGGAAGGAAGGATGAAGGATGGCTGACGTAGAAAGGTGTTAACCGAAGGGTAACGGACGGGTGAAGAAGAAAGGATAATGTAGAAGTGCTGAGGGAGGGATAATGAAGGGGTGATAGGGGAAGGATAATGTATGGAAGCTAGAAGGATAATGATCCTGACGTCTGCTTCTTGCGCTCAAAGAATTTTCGTTAAGGTACACACACACACACACATATTCCCCACTGCAGAAGCAAGTGTTCAGTTTTGCAACGTCAGTACATCTAAGAACATTTCCTACTGCTTTCCCTTCCAAAACGCTTCCTTTCACCACCATCACAGTCCTCTACGATCACGAAATGAACATGTACTATATATATATATATATATATATATATATATATATTTTTTTTTTTTTCATACTATTCGCCATTTCCCGCATCAGCAAGGTAGCGTTAAGAACAGAGGACTGAGCCCTTGAGGGAATATCCTCACTTGGCCCCCTCCTCTGTTCCTTCATTAGGAAAACTAAAAACGAGAGGGGAGGATTTCCAGCCCCCCGCTCCCTTCCCTTTTAATCGCCTTCTACGACACGCAGGGAATACATGGGAAGTATTCTTTCTCCCCTTCTCCCCAGGGATAATATATATATATATATATATATATATATATATATATATATATATATATATATATATATATATATATATATATTGCATAACTATACTCCACACTCGTAATTCAGCCTTCGAATCTGTAACTTCCAGGAGAGAGAGAGAGAGAGAGAGAGAGAGAGAGAGAGAGAGAGAGAGAGAGAGAGAGAGAGAGAGAGAGAGACCAACTACGTCCTGGACTCATCTCTCGCTACGCGTGCCACGTCAAGAAGAAACACGCCTTAGGAGCTTGCTTCGGCTGCTGACTTGTCGTCGTCCTCCACTTTAAACCGAAGGCTCCATACGAGGACACGGCTTCTCGGAGGTGAATGACACAGAGGCAAGTCTCGGGAAGGGGAGCTTACGCCTCTGCCAATCACCACCGTCTTGGCGTTGAGGCTTCTGTACCAGCTGGCCGGAACTCTACAAGGAGATATTAGGTAGCTTAGCCAGTGTACCCAAGCCACTCAACCTCAATGGCAACTCGCGCGACGCCCGAGCACGTTTGGCCTTACGACAATGATTTAAGCTTCGGCGGTCTATTTTTGGACAGGAAAATATGCCTGTGTTGCTGGGACTCAGTCAGAGGAGTAGGAGAAGGAGGAGGAGGAGACAAGTGGGAGTTAGAGCGCGCCTCTGCACTACATTTGTCTCTGGTGTGTTATCACGCCTCCTCCGTGCTATCACGTCTTCACCCAGTGGAGAAGTAACGAGTCTATTTCTGGTGTTTGATGTGAGTGAGTCATCTTCACTCCGCATCTCCTTGGCAGCAGGCATTCCATACACAATGTGTGTGTGTGTGTGAGAGAGAGAGAGAGAGAGAGAGAGAGAGAGAGAGAGAGAGAGAGAGAGAGAGAGAGAGAGAGAGAGAGAGAGAGATTCTTTTCGTGGACGGAAGATACACAGTCCTGAATAAAACGGAATTCAAAGGCTGTGCTAATAAAGCCATATATCAACATTTGCCTCCTCGATACTTGAAAATGAATAATAATAATATTGATAATAATAATAATAATAATAATAATAATAATTATTATTTTTTTTTTCATACTATTCGCCATTTCCCGCATCAGCGAGGTAGCGTTAAGAACAGAGGACTGGGCCTTTGAGGAAACATCCTCGTCCAGCCCCTTTCTCTCTTATCATTATTATTATTATTATTATTATTATTATTATAATAATAATAGTACTAATGATAACTATAACATACATTGTACTCTCCGTCATGCAGTGGAGTTCATACCTCCCTTTTGTGTCGTTACAAGGCCTTTTTTTTCTCTCTCTTTCTCTCGTTTTTGCGTTTGTTTTACTTCCTCATAATTCAGGCACACCAGCGAAAAGATTTTCACAGCCGTAATTGTCCTGCCGGCTGCCGGTCACGTAACCTCATTCAAGAAGGCCGGTTATCTTGGGCACATTACCGGCAGCCGTTCATACAAACTGTCGTTTTAGTTAACCGCGAGGCACATGAAATAAATGATAATAATCAGGAACAGGTTTTTGTCTTTTAGAGTTGTTTTCCCATCCATATATAATTTCCAGTTGAATCCAAAGTCCACCATTGGAAATGAATTAATTTTTGTCCTCTGGAGCTATTTTCCCATCCATATCTAATTTCCAGTTGAATCCAAAGTCCACCATTGGAAATGGGCTAATTTTCCCGCAGCCTCGCCACTAATTCACCTATTCTCGCAAATATCCTAAAAGAACGAATGGTTATTCAAATTTCTCTCTCAAGAGTTTTAGAGTTTTAGAGCCAGCGTCATGAGATGGCCGAGTCGGACACGTACTGTTACATTATCCTCACGAAGTCTTGTGAGGAGGTTGGCGCGAGACCCCAGTCATCGATCCCGGATATGACAGGCGAGCCACTTGATCGGCGTCCTCCAGCGGCGGTGGCGTACCCCAGGGCGAGAATCCCTGGGCGATATGTAGACTACGAGGAAAATAAGATGGCTGGATGCGTTCGTGTATCAGATGCTTCGACACGAACGGCCATGAGGAAAAAGGTCGTACAGGCATTTCGTAAAAAAAAAAAAGGAAGAAAAAAAAAATAAAGAAATATAGTTAAACGATGGATTTACAAAATCTGTTTAATGTTATACTTGGGTTTTATCTGTATGTCTTCAAAACACACGATATGCGGTAAACATATATAAATGGCTTCTCATGATTTACAAGCTCCATTTCATTGAGTATTTTGCCCCCGTATTTACATCTCCTAAAGCAGCCAAACCTTGTCTGAAACTTGAGCGAGTTCCTCTGACATTTGTCCATAAGTCGTCTCTGCTTTCCGACCCCTCTCAAAACTAACTTTCATACTTCAGGTCTCACCTACGATCACACACACGAACTCGAAAGTGACCCCAATGGGCTGTTGGTGTCTGCAGTTCTTTGGTGATCCGTGTGGGAGAGTGTGTGTAATTCAAAGGGATTTCGTTATTCTTCAAAATTCCTAAAATGACCTTTTTTTTTTCATTTCTTTAATTCTCTTCGACACTTCAGTAACGTGGAATGTAAAGCTGAAGGATTGAGAGTTTGAAGGTTTCAATCTCCTGAGAAACACTGATTTTTACTCCAAGGAGAATCAGAATTACATTTTTTGTTAGGGCTGGCGAGTGTCATTTTTTGACAAATGACAGCGTCTCTCCAGAATGCTTCCGCGCAAAAAAAATTCGTTTGAATTGTAACACAAAATCACTAGTTCTTTTTTTTTGGAGAAAAAAATTATATATAGAGTATATTACCCGGATACCGTGGGAAGATTTAGAGGTACCAAATCCAGTCTCCTCACTTTGGCATTTATAGCGAAATGTTATCCGTTCTCTGTGTGAAACACTGTGCCCCGCAACACATCCAGGCAACACTCTCAGAGCCTCTAGTGTCACGCGTTCTAAGAACACATTGTACTGCAATGTATCCAGGTAACACTCTAACAGCTCCGAAAGTCACGCGTTTTAGGAACACGTTGCCTTGCAACACATCCGGGCAACACTCTAAGAGCCTCTAGTGTCACGCGTTCTAAGAACACACTGTACTGCAATGTATCCAGGTAACACTAACAGCTCCGAAAGTCACGCGTTTTAAGAACACGTTGCCCTGCAACACATCCGGGCAACACTCTAATGGCTACTAATGTCAGTTGTTTTCAAATTATGGCTTGGGAGAGATTAGCTCGTTTTGTCGTTTGCCTCAGCTGCCATTAACTTGTTATTCCTGAAACTCAAGATGTCCTGTGTGCGTCACGAAAGGACGAGGAAGCGGTGCTTGACGGGCAAGTACGAGGACCATCACGAAACATACACACACCTGGGCACCGACTGCACGTTAGAAAAGCCTCTGCACAATTCACAGAGGTTTTCCATTATTCGTGCGTGCGTGCGCGCCTCTGCGCATATGTTTGCGCATTTGTGTGTCGATAAACAAACTTGTGTTTGGACACCCACGGGTTTATCACTCACTCTGGATACAATTCTCATTAACTTGAGTTAATGGGATTTTAACCATGCCATAAACACGCTGTGGGCAGGCTATCGACGACCTGCAAATTAGCGTGCTACTGCGACTTTTCTACCTCTCTGTTCTCAGCATAACCACCAATAAACGCCCCAAAATTGAGGCTCGAGTCCTTTCACGTATGAGGACACCGGTTCGAACACCAGCGCTCTCTCTCTCTCTCTCTCTCTCTCTCTCTCTCTCTCTCTCTCTCTCTCTCTCTCTCTCTCTCTCTCTCTCTCTCTCTCTCTTTGGCCGCTGCAGGCTGCCGGCTCCCTCTGCTGCAGTGGACAGGTGGATGGAGAGGTGGCTAGGTATGAATGGAAATCTATAACTGCCTATCCAACATCCTACACTAAACACACGTGTACATAAGCTAATAAGCAAACAAATACGCAAACACACGCATGGCACACACACACACACACACAATATATATATATATATATATATATATATATATATATATATATATATATATATATACAAGGATAAGTGTCGGGGGCACACAGATACACATTCTAGCTGAGAACATACAAGACAGAATGAGCTACATCTGAAATCCTCACAATCACACGTCCATTCATCGATATATTTGCACTATGAATAAGCGCGAGTATATACAGATACACTGAAAGGCACGTTACACAGTTTTCCTCGAGTACGGAACATCTATTGGCACCGCACTGCTCACAGTATGACATGATCATCTGGCTGAAGACACATGTGTCACCTATTATCACTTTCGATTCTACCACAGATAAAGTCAGCATGAAAGCGACGGCACAAGGTCCATTTCACTCGCCACGTGTATACCAGACGCAGATCATAATGTCATGTCCTTAATTACAGAGCTCAGGTTAGTAAGTTGCTATAATCCGTACCACCTCTAAGAAAAAAAAAAAAAAACCCTAAAGGGTACGAGTGTATTATAATTACCGTGAAGTACAATCAGTCTGAATAATCTTATCCATGAATTGTAGGATCAACATTTTAAGTTACGTGACTTAACCTGGGATTATTTAGGTCTCCTATAATCTGCGCCGCCTTAAAAACTCCTAAGGGTGAGAGTGTACCATAACCGCAGTGTTCTACCATCACCAGCAAGAATTATCGTATCCACGAATTATACGACGGGGATCTCCCATCATGCTCTATAATTCTTCACATGGGGTTATACAAGTGCCTATAATCCGCACAGCTTCGAATACTCCCTAAATGGCGTGAGTGCATTACAATCACGGTGATATAGGGTGAATCGATCCATCATCGTATCCATGAGTTGTTCTACAATTGAGGATCCACAGGCATTTGATGAACTCATCCCTCCAACGGGGGCTTGTATGGCTCTTGCCATGGCGACGTTCGAACTGACTGACAGTCCAGCGCAAAATGTGTTCTGCGATTGGCCGAGGCCACCAAGGCGATCTACGTACGCAAATCTCATGTACAGATGATGACCGTCGCTCAGTCCCACTGGAAAAGGACGAGAACGTGAGATATTTCATGGGAATTTTCATTAAGATAATTACAGGTACTGCTGGGAGGCGAGCCGTGAAGGTGTAATCATGTGATTAACATTAAAATCAGGAAAAGACGTATGCTAATGACTGTCCCTCTTTGCTGCTGCCCAGCTGTTAAAGTATATATATATATATATATATATATATATATATATATATATATATATATATATATATATATATATATATATATATATATAAACATAATCTAATTCATCTCATTCTGATCATCAACATATCCTACCTCAGTTTACCCCATTCATCAAATACCCCGTTCGACTTGCCCTATTCATCATTTGATAACCCTGTAATTTGCATCGCATAATCTAGTTCATCTCACTCCTCCTCCCCAACACCTAAAACGCTGACCAATTTTAACAACCCATCCTCGTAATAGGTGAGCACGAAGGTAACCTCACCGCGTCTGTGACCCAAAGGTAAACTCTGCCACAAGTCCATGATCCAAAGGTAAACCCCTCCACGTCTCTTACTACCCCCAAGTTTACCCACAACCCTCACACTCTCTCCACTCCACTAGCCTCAGTACACACACACACACACACACACACCCACACACACTGCACCACCTGCACACTTCGGGCTAAAGAGTTCGAGCGACATCGCCGACGGTGTGGGGGGGTTATCAGGACTGAGGCATATATCACCAGCTTTAGAGCAGAAATGATAGCCAGACTGCACAGAGTCACGCTATCCACACATTTCACCCCAGTCAATTAACTCCCGCTAATGAAATGATTATTTACGAAAGCCCGGGCCACAGCAACACGGGGGTAATGGATGATGCGAACAAGTGTGGCTTATGTATATATGAAAAAAAAAATCATTTGAGCTTTGTGTGGGTCATGTTGACTCATAACGTATGAGCTTAACTATGCACCTGGTGTGAAATTAAAGCTATTAATGTCTGTTCTTGTTATTGATGTTATTTCTGACGATGTTTGCCTCATAAACGATGCACAATTTCAATATTTGAAGCCAACGCTGGTAAAAGAAGAATATATACCCCGGAGGGCGCTGCTTTCGCTGCGGATTCAATTCCCAGCGTTTTCTTCCCGGTAGCAGACAGCACACCTACTAAGTCAAAAGTTTTCATCTGTGTCGTGTGCCGTTCACATCTCTTTCCAAACTTTTTTGAGACCAACGATACGAACCAGTAAACCAGAAGGATCTGTTCAGCGCGAAAAGGCCGACTCTTGGTGGTGCCCGACGGTGCACGATCCATTCAGATCGACAGTTCGACTATTGAGCACTTGCGTACGACTGTTACGTACTGATGAGGGTCGAATCAAAGGCTAAGCCATTAGACACAAGGGGGTGTTAGAAATGTCGAGCCTCAAAAATCCGTACTATCGAGCTGATGGGTCGAAGCCTCGATGATAACAGTCGGATATATTTCGTGGCAAAGAACACATCCCCACCAGAGAGAGGTCCTCGAGTCTGTTATCATCCACTAGGCCGCTGCGCCTAGTGCTCCCGCTCTGGAATAGAGGTGAACTCACCACTTGGGTAGTACTCTCGTTGAGTTGGTGGCTGCGGTGGTGGGGAAACAAAGACGCGAAATCATCTCTTGACTGTTGATTTGGAGGGAAATGTGTCGGGAGTTGGAGAATTTAAGAACAGGGGTTTGCTGGTGGGGTCTTAGGAAGGCGGCGAAGAAGGCTAAGGAACAGAGTTGGACAGAAGGAGGGTAATAGGTCAGCCATGGTGCCCCCAGCTTCTTGGTCTGGACACTGTGATTGTAGCTGATGATCTACATTAATACAGACGCTGGTGACTTCGTATCCAACTTCGTTCACTCTGTCCCTCAAGAAATCTAACCCAGTTTCCACAAACTGGGATCACAGGACGATGAGAGCGCAAAAAGCCGTATGTCCCACATTCTCATGACGGGATTCCAACCCTATCAGTGTGACGGCACGGCATCTACAACCTGTAAAGACTTGCAAGTTGAAGCTGTTCCTTGCATGGCATAACACGACACTAAAAGGACCTGTTAGTGTTACATGGCCTCTGGTACGTGTAAGCCTCTGCAGTAAAGAGGTCGACGAACGCATGGACAGCCCACAGTTGCAGGTAACAGTAGTGAAAGACGAGCTAAAATCCTACAACATACACACACATGAACACACACGCACACACAAAACACACCGAGTAACATGCGTAAGCACACACAAACACACAAAGAACCATACGCCCCCTCCTCTGAAAAAAAAAAAGGTGCTGCGACCCATTAGCTGTGGTGGTGATGACACACAGTCCAAGCACTGAGGAGGGGGAGGGATACGTGATCATCAGCGAGGGACTGTCATACACTCGTTAATTAATCTCGCTGTTGCTCCGTCATCCAGTCGTCCTTAACCCCTTAATGACCACCTCCATAACCCTTCCACGCTCCTCCCATTCCATGTTCCCAATCCGTCTCCTGCGTCCTACCCTGTCGCATGCTCCACACCTTTCCCACGTACCATCCCTCTCCCATGCTCTGACGCTCACCTTTTCCTCTCCTTCATCCCACTTGCTGCCTCACATCCCCAAACTGCGATTCACCTTCTCATATTCCACACTTTCCACGCTCTAAGGCCCTTCTATATCCCATCGTCTCTCACTGGTTCTCATGCAGTATCACTTCATAATGCTCCGCCCGCCGCTGTACTCCAACCCATTATGCTCCTAACTACCCTTCCCCTTGTTCACCCCAAACACACATACATATGCTCCATACCTCATCAGAGTTCATGTCTCCTTTCCCAGCACCCTTCCTCTATCCTATGCTCCGACCTACCCATCCCCCTTCTTCTTCCTCTACCACGCTCCTCCTCCCTCCCGACGCACCTAGCTTGGCTGCGGGATGACCCCTCTCCTACCATCACTAACAGCGCTACGGCAGGCCACTCAGCAGGTGCTCAACAGATGGCCTCTACCAACGTTACGCCCCCTTTCCCCCCTCCCTTCCCCGGCAGTCCTCGAAATTTGACAATGATGACTAATAAACTAATCGAAAGAATTACATTACCCACATATGGTCACACACACACACACACACACACACACACACACACACACACACACACACACACACAGCAATATGATCCGACGTTCGTGTTCTGAGAATTATATCAATAGAATTACTGATTAACTGATTAAAGGTCATTTCCACAGGTCACATAGTTTTCTCCCCCCAAGTCCACAAATTCACTGACTTTTTGGCAACGGCTCTGCCATGTCTCGTTGAACTTGCTATTTTATCAGTCATTCTGCACAGCGTTCTAGATTCATTGTCATTATTTTGCGTTCACCCCCACGCTATTAATCTCTGTTCTGTTCACTCACCGCCGCTTTCACTCTTCCTCCTCCCCCATCCAATCACACCTCTATTTTGTTTCCATCTCTTACTCACTCCTATCTTTTTTTTTCTTTTTTGTTTTCTGGTTTTTACTCATCGCTGGGTTTACACTCATGCCGATGAATCACCTTGTGTTCACTGTGACAGCGTGTACACAGCTGATCAGTTTGTTCACCTCCTCAACCCATCACCACTCGTGTGTGTGTGTGTGTGAGAGAGAGAGAGAGAGAGAGAGAGAGAGAGAGAGAGAGAGAGAGAGAGAGAGAGAGAGAGAGAGAGAGAGAGAGAGAGAGAGAGAATTTTTTTTTCACGCATACGAATGATGTCTGTTTACATAAACAAGACATACGGTTGCCTCAGCTTAACTAAATATGCGACGGACATCCAGACCCAACCTCTCTCTCTCTCTCTCTCTCTCTCTCTCTCTCTCTCTCTCTCTCTCTCTCTCTCTCTCTCCAAAAAAAAAACAATCACTTACCTCCACTCGCCCCTGAAGTGTCAGGCGCCCAACTACTCACAATCACTCACAGCAAAATCCTGTTTCGTCATCTGGAAGTTACGCTCCCACCAACAGTAGAACGTACAATAACAACAATATTTTTTTTTTTGAGGGGGAAGGTATTTTGTATTTTGTGGCGTGGGTGATGCTGCTTGAAACAGAAAACTGGATCAGTGTTAACCCTAGAGAAAAAAAAAAAAAGAAGAAAGAAAAAGAAAATGGAAGGAAGGGCAAAGTCGATCCTGGTTGTATTATCGAGAGAGAGAAAAAAAAATAAAAGCCTTCGAGTCATTTAAAGGAAACAAAACGCTCGGAATAACGTGATCGGACGGGGGAGAAAAATAAAAATAAAAAAAAGACACTAAGAACTCTGAAAACGTCTGACCTGTCGTGACACTTCATTCCGCCCCAAAAAAAAAGAAAAAAAAAATGGGATTCGTGTGACGCCAATTCCGATGACAATTTGACCCATGAGACACCAATTCGGATGAAAATTTGACCCCCTCTAATTCCGGTTTCAATCATGGGCGCTCCCTCCCAGCACGCACTCCCCACACTGCCAGTCTGACGTTATTAAAAGAATTCACCGGTACCCCATGTTCCAGGCCCGGGCTATTATTCTCCCTTCCATTACTCTCACCCCACAGTTATCACCTCTCTCTCTCTCTCTCTCTCTCTCTCTCTCTCTCTCTCTCTCTCTCTCTCTCTCTCTCTCTCTCTCTCTCTTTACCCCCTTTCTCCTTAATTAAATTCGCTTTTACCCATCGCTTTTTATCGCCACCTCACCATTTCCTGTTTGCTCCTCGTACGTCCTGATTATTCCAACATCAATTTCTCTTTCATCCCTCAGTTATCAAGGGTTTTATTCCCTCCCCTTTCCCGTATTCCCATACCATCTAGTTAATGTTTTCAATTCTATCAGACGCACGAAAGGATGAGGCAAAACGCCATGATAACCCGACCGACCTCCCCTGCTCAATTGCCCACACCACACCCACCCCCACACACACACACACACACACCCTGTGTAATACCTAGCCAAGCCCAGGTTAGGTTAGGAGATAAGGCTATACTACTGGCACCGGGTTGATGATGGCACCGGGTTGATGAAGGCACCGGGTTGATGATGGCACCGGGTTGATGATGGCATCGGGTTGATGATGGCACCGGGTTGATGATGGCACCGGGTTGATGATGGCACCGGGTTGATGATGGCACCGGGTTGATGATGGCACCGGGTTGATGATGGCACCGGGTTGATGATGGCACCGGGTTGATGATGGCATCGGGTTGATGATGGCATCGGGTTGATGATGGCATCGGGTTGATGATGGCATCGGGTTGATGATGGCACCGGGTTGATGAAGGCATCGGGTTGATGATGGCACCGGGTTGATGATGGCACCGGGTTGATGATGGCATCGGGTTGATGATGGCATCGGGTTGATGATGGCACCGGGTTGATGATGGCATCGGGTTGATGATGGCACCGGGTTGATGATGGCATCAGGTTGATGATGGCACCGGGTTGATGATGGCACCGGGTTGATGATGGCACCGGGTTGATGATGGCACCGGGTTGATGATGGCATCGGGTTGATGATGGCACCGGGTTGATGATGGCATCGGGTTGATGATGGCACCGGGTTGATGATGGCATCGGGTTGATGATGGCATCGGGTTGATGATGGCATCAGGTTGATGATGGCACTGGGTTGATGATGGCATTGGGTTGATGATGGCATCGGGTTGATGATGGCACCGGGTTGATGATGGCATCGGGTTGATGATGGCACCGGGTTGATGATGGCATCAGGTTGATGATGGCACTGGGTTGATGATGGCATTGGGTTGATGATGGCATCAGGTTGATGATGGCACTGGGTTGATGATGGCATCGGGTTGATGATGGCACCGGGTTGATGATGGCACCGGGTTGATGATGGCACTGGGTTGATGATGGCATCGGGTTGATGATGGCATCGGGTTGATGATGGCACCGGGTTGATGATGGCACCGGGTTGATGATGGCACCGGGTTGATGATGGCACCGGGTTGATGATGGCATCGGGTTGATGATGGCACCGGGTTGATGATGGCATCAGGTTGATGATGGCACTGGGTTGATGATGGCATTGGGTTGATGATGGCATCAGGTTGATGATGGCACTGGGTTGATGATGGCATTGGGTTGATGATGGCATCGGGTTGATGATGGCATCGGGTTGATAATGGCATCAGGTTGATGATGGCACTGGGTTGATGATGGCATTGGGTTGATGATGGCACCGGGTTGATGATGGCACCGGGTTGATGATGGCATCGGGTTGATGATGGCAGCGGGTTGATGATGGCATCAGGTTGATGATGGCATTGGGTTGATGATGGCATCAGGTTGATGATGGCACTGGGTTGATGATGGCATTGGGTTGATGATGGCATCGGGTTGATGATGGCACCGGGTTGATGATGGCACCGGGTTGATGATGGCATCGGGTTGATAATGGCATCAGGTTGATGATGGCACCGGGTTGATGATGGCATTGGGTTGATGATGGCATCGGGTTGATGATGGCACCGGGTTGATGATGGCACCGGGTTGATGATGGCATCGGGTTGATAATGGCATCAGGTTGATGATGGCACCGGGTTGATGATGGCATTGGGTTGATGATGGCATCGGGTTGATGATGGCACCGGGTTGATGATGGCACCGGGTTGATGATGGCATCGGGTTGATGATGGCACCGGGTTGATGATGGCACTGGGTTGATGATGGCATCGGGTTGATGATGGCACTGGGTTGATGATGGCATCGGGTTGATGATGGCACCGGGTTGATGATGGCACCGGGTTGATGATGGCACCGGGTTGATGATGGCATCGGGTTGATGATGGCATCGGGCTGATGATGGCACCGGGTTGATGATGGCATCGGGCTGATGATGGCACCGGGTTGATGATGGCATCGGGTTGATGATGGCATCGGGTTGATGATGGCATCGGGTTGATGATGGCACCGGGTTGATGATGGCATTGGGTTGATGATGGCATCGGGTTGATGATGGCACCGGAAGATCTTTACTGCCTGAAAAGCGCCGTCGCTCACCCGTTGGTTGGCGAGGGGGAGGGGAAAAATGTCCAGTGATGATACGCACTTCTCTCTATTCCACGAGCGCGCAATGCGCATTTTCTTCCCTCCCCCCACCCCGGCTTCGCACGCATCGTGACTTACGTCCATGATGGTGCTATGCGTCCGCTGTATCCTGCATGCGTAGCGATACGAGAATGCGGTTCGATGCACCTCTGACGATGGATTCACAGGAGCACGGTAATGCGATGCGCGCGCCTCGCACGCCACTCTGCATACATAGCAATACGAGTCTGAAATGCTCTGAAGCATGTCCCCCCAACAGTAAGGGTCAGGGTTCAATCTTGTATTCTGTTCCTAATCTGTTCATTTGTTTTTTTTTGTTATCCCTCTTCCCTTTCTCTTCACCTCTGATTTAAACTCAAGGTTCTCTCCGTGTGTGTGTGTGTGTGTGTGTGTGTGTGTGTGTGTGTGTGTGTGTGTGTGTGTGTGTGTCTGTGTATCACTTTGTCATTGTCTGTTCGTTCGCTTGTCGGTATTTCCTCTCTACGAATTACCTTTGCATCATGGCAACATTTCTCTTGGATCCTCGTAGGTACTTTACTCTCTCTCTCTCTCTCTCTCTCTCTCTCTCTCTCTCTCTCTCTCTCTCTCTCTCTCTCTCTCTCCTCTCCCTGGCGGCAGGCAACCGGGGGCGGGGGGACACCCCGCAGGGCATCGGGGAGGTCATTGACGGCGACGAAGTGAGCGAGCCAGCACTGCAGTGGCTGTCAAATCCCTCACACCATGCCCCAGGTTGATGCCTCACATGCACGTACGGTTGTTGGCATTCAGTCCACACACACACACACACACACACACACACTCCCTACATCTTGTGCACGACACTCGACGACGTGTTACTCACCTTAGACTCACTCCTAACTCTACATACACCCCGCGGTGAGGGCGAGGCGCTAGCACCTTCTTCGCAATGTCTCGTAGCAGGTACTCGTAGGTAGTCTCTCTCTCTCTCTCTCTCTCTCTCTCTCTCTCTCTCTCTCTCTCTCTCTCTCTCTCTCTCTCTCTCTCTCTCCTGCGCATTATCACTCGCCTGCACTAGTCACACCCCTTCCGTCAAACCCTCTTTTAACTCTCTATCATCAGGTTCTCTCCCTCGCCCCTCGCCCATCATCAAATTGTCTTCTGTTCCTCCGTCATCGCAGCGTTTCCCTGCTCCCTGTTTTATGAGGCCACCCCTGCCCACCGCACCGCCCAGACAAAGCTACCAGTAATGCTGCCCTCCTCGAAATTGTGCTCGTCAGAGAGTGTTAATTCTATTAACGGCACGATCGCTCGAGTACCATTAGACGCTTAAATGGAACTCATGAATAAAAAAGGGAAGAAATACGGCAAATTGAATTCATTTAATGAGATGTACGTATACATACATACACACACACACACACATATATATATATATATATATATATATATATATATATATATATATATATATATATATATATATATATATATATATATATATATATATATATATATATATATATATATATATATATATATATATATATATATATATATATATATATATATATATATATATATATATATATGTACAGATCAGTGAATTTGTTTATTACGTATCAGATAATGAAAGAACGTTCATCCATTGTATACATCGTGTATGGGTATGGTAAACTCTGTGAGCGACACAAAGGGATAAAACAGCGTAGGAAGAAATGGTGACATTTATAAGCGTCACGGGCGATGGTGATAGCGGCAGGGAGTGGAGTCTGGCTAGTAAAGGAGGAGCGGGGGGAGGGCGATCAAACTCTAAGGGGGGAATGGGGATTAACGACTAAAGGAGGGGATTAAGCCACCAAGGGAGGGGTGTGGGGGACGTGCAGGTAAAGGAGAAGAGGATTTCGGCCACTAAGGGAAGGGGGCGCGCAGGCAAATCCCGCTATGATTGATAACCTGCAGCTCCCGCTCGTGAGGCGTCTGGGATCAGTTCTACGGGACGAGCCAGCGACAAGGAGGCTCACAGCCAGGAAGAGGAGGGGGAGGAGGGACGAGGGAGACTGTTAGATAAAAAAAAAAAGAGTAGAGAAGAAGGCCGGGAGGAGGACAGGTGATTATCGAAAAAAGAAATGTGTGGGTTTGCGTATACGCACAAAATGGACGGGAATGCATGGAAAATGAGAGAGAGAGAGATAGAGAGAGAGAGAGAGAGAGAGAGAGAGAGAGAGAGAGAGAGAGAGAGAGAGAGAGAGAGAGAGAGAGAGAGAGAGAGCTGGAGGGCAGACATGCTAACGTAGACAACGTCGCAGGAAACATACGAAGCTCGACTTACGGCAGTGTCAAGGCTGACAAACGAGGCCAAGCAGACGGTAACGGAACATTAAACCAACAGAGACACAGTGGCCTCCGCTGTGGTGGTCTGTGGTGCCTGACACACCACCGGCCACCCTCTAGGGAGAGGCACTGATACGTCAAGTACAGTCCCTCCTCCGTCCACTTCACCAATCCCTTCTTCTTTATTTCCATTCGCTCGTCCCTCTCCTTTCTCTTCTCCCCTTCCCTCATTCTTACTCCTCCTCCTGCTCCTCCTCTTCTTCTTCTTCCTCCCTCTCCCACGCTCTGTCAGTCGTACTCGCGGCTCCCTTTATCTTCCCTCCTCCTCCACCTCCTCCTCTTACTTCCCCCAACCCTCGTACTCAACCACATACTGTAACCCACGCCTCTATCAGACTGCTGAAATAAGGCGGGTGGTGCTGGCAAATTACAGTATATACAGCCTCTGAAGTCACACACACACACACACACACACACAACACACACACATACACATCATAATCGCCAGAGGAAGAATGCGGAAATAACGTGCTACATTCTCTCAAGTTGGGTCGATAATTTCATGGCTGAAACAGCCCTAATTTCTCATGTCGCATTTATGTAACCTGCTGTTGCAATCATGTGGCGCTGTTTATAGTAAAGCTGGCTTCATCGCACCTGGCGAGAGGGAAGCATTCTTTATATCACAGTAACAGTATAGTTCTCCAACATGTTTTATGAGGCTGGGATCTGCGCCTGTGCACTGAACTTTTCGTTACAAGATGACTAACAAAAAAAAAAAGAAAAAGAAACAGACTCTGTTGAAACGTTGTCAATTGTGGTGAAGCAGAAACGTTTACATGTGATGCCTAAAACAAAGAACTGTGCTGATCTGGTGCCACGTATTTATCTGTGTCAATTTCATGCCATTCTCTAATGACAGTAAATGATATAATCACACACATCAGTAGAGTGATCAAGGCGCATTCATCTTGTTTACACCCGAAGGTTGCATGATAATGAACCTATCATCTAATCATTCAAACCTGTTTTAATTATCACAATCACCTTACAGAAGCGTACCTCCACGGAGGAAATGTTATGTAAACACTGATACTGATCACCTGAGCTATCTTGAGTGAGGGGATCCTGAGGAAAAACATACACGAGTTACCCTTGCAACGTCATACACTTGACGTGGTTGTGAGTGAGGGGGACTTCGTGGCTCTCTAGACCTGCCTGCCATATGCCAACTTCCCTCCACTACATGCTCCCCCACCTGCTGAGGGGGTGTTGTGTCACACCTCACAACACCGAAGGTCAGTGGGGTCTGGAGGTGTGTGTGTGTGTGTGTGTGTGGGTGCGTGTGTGTGTCCCTGTCACACCTCACAACACCGGGGGCTAGAGTCTGGAGGGTTGTTAGTCACACCTCACAACACTGGAGGTTCGGGGTCTAGGGACGTTACTGCCACACCTCACCACACCGGAGGTTGTGGTCTGGGGGTTGTTGTTGCCACACCTCACTCCGCCGGAGGCTGGGGTATGAGGGTGAAAGCAGAAAGGAGGACGGGAGAAAGGGATGTGGAAAAGGTAGGGAAAAGGGAAAGAAGGAAAAAAAAATTGAAGACGATGGTAGAAGTAAAGAGGGGAATGGAAAGGAGGGAGATGGGGGAAAAAAAAAGAAGAGAAAGAGGAGAGGAAAAATTAATCAAGAGGAAGAAGTGTGAGGGAAGGTCCACCTACCATCATGGTGATAAGGGCATAAGACTGACCAGCTGGGGTTGTGATGCTTCTGAGGAGGGGTCTGGGGGGGGTGAGGGAGGCGGCAGAAGACGCGGGTACATCAGGGGGGCACTTGATGTGGTGCACATGCTAGAGAGAGAGAGAGAGAGAGAGAGAGAGAGAGAGAGAGAGAGAGAGAGAGAGAGAGAGAGAGAGAGAGAGAGAGAGAGAGAAATTTCTCACAGCCAAGAGCTCATTAAATCAACATCGCCTCCCGGTACCTCACGCTGCGCCATAAACAAGCATACCTCATCAGGACTTCCGGAGCGCTACCTAATCAGAGCAATCAGCAAAAAGACGTAATGTACCTCGGTGTCCGGGAGTGGCCGGCCGGCGAGCAACAGCCGGCTACGTGACCGGCCTTCCTCCCGCTCTGTAATTTGTCTACACAGTATTATCGCCTCCATCTGCACCCCTCGGTGTCTCCGGGAAAGCTGCCCCGCTGCCCCATTACGTGCAAATAACAGCAGGAAGATGATTCGTGGCCTGGCTACTCCCTGCGGCCGAGGTAGTATAGCCCCTGCTTGTCAAATCAGCCGTAATGTTCGGTGGTGAGTGTGTGTGGTGGGATGGCGGGGAAGGGCCAGGCCAGCTCGCTCAAGATGTCTTCGTCCGGGGGAACTCATCACGCGAGACATGTTGAGATATCGTTTCTATTTCTCGATGACTATATTCAAGCGCGATACACGGGCTACCCAGGACAAGATTACGCGACTCTCGGTGGCGGAACACCGCGGGTAATGGCACAGGAGAGGCTTTGGTCGTTTAGGACGACAGTCACATCTTCCTGTCACCGATTGTCGTTGTTTAACTCACTCTGGAGGAGGAGGGAGGACTGAAGAAGGATAAAAAAAAAAAAAGAGGCGACAAACGTGTACTTAAAGAGGAGAGATCTTCTGAGGTTCCTTACGCCTAGGAAACACTTACCTGACACTGTTATTTTCATTATCCTCATAAGTGGCGCTTTATACTCCCGACGAGACTTGTATACAGGTGGTGTTGTCCCGTGACGTATGTGCGTCTTGCACGGGGTGTCATCAGGAAAATGTGTGACTGGGGTATAAGCCAAGAAATGAGTCTAGTGGCTTTCGACGTCTTTTTTTTTATTATTATTATTATTTCCCTGAATTACTTATGAGTTCACTAAGTTATGTTGCTTTATTACCAGTGTGACGAGTATATTTTCCCATCGCGGTGGTTCGGGAGCTGTTCCTGTTTTTTTTGGGTCTTGTGACCTGTGTTATGTCCTGTGACTCACCTGTCTTGTGCCGGAGAGTGTGTCCTGTGACTCAGCTATCTTGGGACTTGAGTGTGTCCTGTGACTCAACTATCTTGGGACTTGAGTGTGTCCTGTGACTCAACTATCTTGGGACTTGAGTACGTTCTGAGACTCAACTTTCGTGTGACTTGAGAGCGCCCTATAACTCAACTGTCTTGTGCCCTTATGGTATCTTGTAACTCAAGTTCCTGTGACGTGAGAGATAACACGTAACTTAACTTTCTTTGGGACCTGAGTGTATGTCCTGTAACTTAATCGTCTCGTGACTTGAATGTGTCCCGCAACTCAAGTGTCTTGTGACCCGAGTGTGTCATTTAACTCGACCGTCTTTTGGCCTGAGTTTGTCCTGTGTCACATACACCTCCTGACAAGCGCAACTTGTGACATGCAGCGTTTCTTTGCTCTTGTGACTCACGTGTGACGATTTTTCTTGTGTTGCACGTTCCATCTCGTGATCTAAACGCGTCTTGCGGCTTAATTGCCGTTTGAGTGGTTAATGTGACTTAAGTGTATGAAATGGTCCCATAACAGTATCGTGTGACCTTTGGCATGTGCTTCTTCTGAGGCGAATGTGAGTTATCAGCAAAATGTGAGTTGTTATGAGCAAATGCTGTAAGTGTCATCTGAGTTTTCAGTGCGTTTTGTGACTTCACTATTTCTGGCGACCTGACCGTGGTCTGTAACCTAATCTCTCTAAGTGTGCAAGAGAGTTGTGCTATCTCAGTAGGATTACCAGTTACATAAATAATACGAGTTCATGATCACCCTGAAGGATGCTGATCATTTTAAGCCAAACTTCTCAGAAATCTTATCTGTTCAGTTTACCATTAAAAAAAAAAATTGTAAAGATTTATTTACATTTTCGAAATATTAGTAAGTTCTATTAGAAGCCTCACTCTCTTTTAACCTTAGTGGTTGAAGGAGTGATTGCCTGCTCTCCTAGAACTGAACCGACCATCGTTAAAACTGAACTGATCATCGTTAAAACTGAACTGACCATCGTTAAGTAAATTTACGTAAGTCGTAGTTGAGATGACTTTCTGCTGAACGAGACCAAAAAGGAGACACGAAGCATAAGGACAAGGCCTTAGGGTGGAGGAGTGGAGGACCTCACGTTCTGTGACCTACCGCCCTAAGCACAGTGGTTGTGAACCAACTGTGGACGGTGGTACGATCCTTGAGCATGACGATAGACGAGGGTTGGACATGACAGTCCGGTCTTGACCTGACCTTTTTATGGGTCAGGGCAAAGGCCAGGTCATTCACACCCGAGGGTCGTACGGCCATGCTCGATCAAGGATTACACCGTCGTGCTTCAGAAGTGTACAGTCGTGCCGAATGATTGCGCAGTCGTGCTCAAGGACTGCACAGTCGTGCTCAAGAGCTGTACAGTCATGCCTAATGATGGCACAGTCGTGCTCAACGATTGTAACAAAGTGCTATACCATAGGACTGCACCGTAATGCTGAGACTGTAAACGAGGCCGGATGATGATAGTCTGTCATAACTCAAAACTCTCGTGCGGTGTTGACTGTTACAACAGCCTGGACAGGTCACACTCAAGTATAGCATGTTAATGGTACCTGGTGCCCTACGATTTTTCTTGTCGCTATGGGTTGTTTGTGTAGGTCATCCACCTGTGGCGTGCGGGGCCAAGGTACTGGGAACCATGAGTGTTTGGCTACGGCTCTTGTTGTCAGTATGAGTGTTTGTGTAAGTGCTGGATTGTAATTTCTTTAGTCTCTGAATTTTCTACCTTAGTAACACGTGTGTGTGTGTGTGTGTGTGTGTGTGTGTGTGTGTGTGTGTGTGTGTGTGTGTGTGTAATCACCTATTTGTAAAGTACGAGGTGAGAGTCCTACTTTCGAGAGGCCCTCCATCTACTGAACTTTGTCGTCAACCAGCCTCTTTAAACTTCTGAATTCTTCTGGATTAATCATTCCATCTTTTAGTTTATTCCATCTTGATGCGAAGATAAACTTACGCATCTTATCTTTTAAGCTTCCGTCTTGAGTTTCGTGTGGAGGCCTCTGGATGATCTTATCACTCTATCTCACGAAAACACGACCGCCGCTCTCAACGTCATCAACTTGAAGGCTGTGCTCAGGTCACCGTTTACTCTCTTCTCTTCCTTCGTCGCTCGATCAATGGACTCCAGCCACTACCTGTGCCTGCGCGTGTGTGCAAGCACGTGGGTGACTTAAGCACAAGAGTTGACGAAAACGTCCTTATCAATTCCAAAGCACAATTCAATCGTAGTTGGGTAGTAGTAGTCTCTGGAGCTGTTACGCGCCTGGAAGACCCTTTCTATAAACACCTCACTACACTCGAGGCTCCTTGCATCAACACCTGCTCTGACGACAGTGTACGAAAGCGACCCGAAACACACCACTAAAATTTCCTAATATCGCCATCAAATGTTATGTTCATACTTGCGGCGAGTGCGTCAACACACAGGGCGTAAACAAGGCTGGCCAGCCTAAATAACACGTCACAGTCGGGGTTTCTGACGCTCACGCTGCTGGGGAGGTAAGGGTAAGCTGGGGAAGAACCTTTCTCCTCCTCCTCCTCCTCCTACTCCGTATTCTCCAGTCTTCTTATTTCCACCAGTTTGCTTATGCTTCACATTTTCATTCGTCTCTTCCATTTTCGTCCTTAGTATTATCTTAAGTCTTTCTCGATAACTCTTTACTTTTCCTCATCCATGACGTACCTTCCTTAATGTTTGTTCTCTTCCCATGTCTGATCCTTAAAAATCAAACTTCTTTTCTTCTCGCGTAAGCCTTTTCTGCTTCCTCTTTCATCCTCTCTTCTTCTCTTCTAACGCTATGGCTCTCTTCTTCCGGTGCGTGTTTCCTTACCCCTCTCATTCATTTTGTTCTTACCCACTACCCTTATTCTTGCCTCTTAAACCCTTCTTCGTCTTCCTCTCTTACCTCACTGAAGCTTTCCTTCATCACCATCATCCCGCTTCAGGAATTGTGACAGATAGCAAAACCTTGTCTTACAAATATAACACCTTGCATTTCAGCGTTGCTAATAAATGATATATTTCATTCGGAATCTATGTAATCGAAAAGAATCTACGAACGTTTCAGCTAAACTGATATCAGTTAAGTGCTAACGTTCCAAGGACATTGTCCTATACGTGTGATCCTTCGTGAACACAAATAAGCCTCAATGAAACGAGAAGTGGCAGAGGAACCATGTTTACGAAGACCTGACTTGCCAGCTCCTGGCTCTGGTAACTGCTGCCTCTCTCCTGGCTTACAACTAGCGAGTTTTAGAGTAACCCTTCTCATGCGCCTGGTTTTCCATCGTACACTCCCTTATCTCCTCGGTCCCTATGGCTTCATCCATTTCTAATCTATCAGGTCCCTTTTGGTGGATTAGGTCTTGTCCTTAACAGTCCTCTATGACACACCCACTGTATCTCCGCTCAGTCCCATCTAGTAAGCTATCCTTATCCGTCTTCTGACACTCATCTTATCTATCCAGCCCCCTTTCTTCTGGTGGATTACCCTTCGTCCTCCAGTCCCTTCTGATGTCGTCAGTCGCATCATCCTCCCCCTTTGACGAAGGTTCTCATCCGTCCCTTCCCTCTAAATGCCTTCGTTTTTAACCATCTGGTTCCTTCTGGCGAAGTAGTTCTTATCTTCCTGGTCTCTCATGGTGTAGTCGTTCTTATCCGTTCCAAGTCCCTTTGTCGTAGTCGTTCTTCTCCGGCCAGTCACTCGTGGATAATGACATCACGCGCCCTGCCTCTCGACCTCGTGTGACCTTGGGCTGTAATGACGGGAAATGAATATTGCTGAACAGGAGTTGGCAGAACTGGGCAATAATAGAAAACTTTAGAAAAAAAAACAAAAAAAAAAAACAATGACAATGAGACTCTTCTGTTCAAGTTGTTGCTCTGTTCAGCCATGGTGTCCTGGTCTAGCCAGCCAGCAGGAGAGGCAACTTGTCTCATATCGTCGGCTAAAACACAACACCCTCTGCTGCTAGACTCAGAGAGGGACTGCTCACTTTGCTTGACAATAATCCTGACCAGGTACTGGGGACGTAGGTTTATGTCGAGTGGATATAGAAAAAAAAAGAAACAATGGGCTGGTTTTCAAAACTGGGATACGTAGGTGAAAACGACTGATACGTAAGTACGATTATACAAAGAAAATACAAACGAATTCAAACAATAACAGACTAGAGGATCCCTTCGAGGCTGTTTGTGATAGCAGGGTAGAGATCAAAAACTCAAAAGGTTATTAGTACTGGTCAAAGCTTGAAATCATAGAGATGAATAATGAAAACAAAAACATAAACTGGTGTATTGATAACGTTTCAAATATTTGTGTAATGTTAATCTACTCTGTTCTCGAATCCCAACACTACCTCTTCAGCTTGGACAAACACACGTTGTACTAACCATGAGTGCACAGGTTTTTACCTGTTGTATGTAACAGTTATGCTCCGATAGTGAAGGAGTACTTAACACCCCTAACTGAATCTATGCGTGGTTGGCCGGCGTATACTTATGTTTTTACGACTTGGCACACACGTCTAGGAATTGTGATCTACATGTAAACAACGTGTTGCCATACCAATCAATTTGTTTATGCATTTTTTTTCTTTAAACTCTCTCGTCTAGCGAACCGCTTGGCTCCACTAATCACTCAAGTATCTCATCTCCTTTCTCTCTTTTTATTCCTGAGTTGTATACGGAAATGGGAAGGATCATCCTATCAGAGGGACGCTCTGTTCCTTTTCCTCTAGCCTTTATAAGGTCTCACTTGCCTCAGGACGGATTTCGTAAAGGAAATCGCACCTTCAACATTCGTAGACACATCGTTCCGAAGTTGAGCATACAAAGAGTTATTGTGCTTCACAGAAACGAACTTCGGGTCGATATAATTGCAACGACAGACACGTGATCCATAATCGCTCGTGGTAAATCAAGTCTTGAGGTGACTCAACCGACGATTCTGGGAGGAGTGAAGACAGGAGAGAGAGAGAGAGAGAGAGAGAGAGAGAGAGAGAGAGAGAGAGAGAGAGAGAGAGAGAGAGAGAGAGAGAGAATTTCCCGAGGCTCGAGACACCGGTTTCTTTATCCGAATGGCGAGAGCACAAGACAGGATGAATCATGGAGTGATGGAGAAGACGACGGAAATCTCACCAGAAAAAAAGAGGAGGAGACATTTGCTTCCATTCCTCTCCTGTGCACGCAGCAGAGACAGAAACATCGCCCGAGGAGAGGCAGCACTCGTTGCCAAACCAAGTAAGAATGGAATTCTCTCGAGTTAGTCCAGTCGTTGACCTGATAAGAATACGCTGGTTTAATGTGACAAGGAAACTGAACTGCGAGCTTAACATGCACGTGGATAAAGTCTGGCCTGCAGTCATACCAGACTGGGATCACACCTGTGTCATGACCACGGCTGACGAAACAACGTCAAATGACGCTAGTAACGCTTAACTACCCTACCCTGCCCGTCGCTCCAGCAGCGGCACCGCCACCACCATTATGACCCGGAACACAAACATGACCAACACAGTCATCACCAGCGACACCACCAATCCCCAACTGTCACCATCATCGCCACCACTATGCATCACCATCATCGTCAACACCACCATCACTTATTTTCTTTTTTTCTTATGTTAGCTGAGACGACACGAGCAGCTGAGGCCCTAATCAAGGCCTGAGCCAGGTACCCATCTTTTCGACCAACCCCTAGGGATGGATGAACAGCTGGGATGACTGTGGACCTACAGCCCTTCACCAGGATTCGAACATGTGCGTTTCGTCCGTGGGCGGCCCGTGAATCAGCCCCGAAGCCATCACCCACCCAACCGGTACACCACCGCCACCACCACTACGCGAGGGTCAATAATGACGTGGACGGATGAAGGTGATGGCCGTTCATTAGTGTCCACTTTTTATCCCTGTGGCGAGGTCTGGCGGGTCCCGGGGCTGGTCGGATCCGCCCCTCAGGATACACACAAACACCTAATGCCTTCACCCGATCCAACCTGCGGCCGGATGTACTGCTGGGTTAAGAGGATATTCGGATAAGTGGTAGGTTATAATTTAATAACATCAGATTTCAGGTTTCTGGGTCAAAATTTGGGTTATAATTTGCAGCGTTTGGTCGTTAATGTGAAAGATCAAATGAAAAATGGCATGTGAGCGTTGCATAACAAGGCATTACGTTATGTTGAAACATATACTCTCTTCTTCAATAATAATCACGTTAATTATGTGAGGTGATTATTCACACCTCGATTACCCAACCTGTCTTTAACGTTACCGAAGTAACAACAGCTTTTTCGATACGCCTGCGTCAGGAGGCTGCCCTCGATTTAATGCACGGATATATGAATATCAATTTCATGACAGAGGCCTGATAATCCCGTCGACATAGCCGATTAACCGGATAAACAAACTTAGACATCTTACACATCTTTGCGCCAAAGGGCAATCCATCTTTTTTTCTTTTTTGTACTAAGCTTATTTTGTGGAATACTAAACGAAGCTTTATTTAGTTTAACCTTTTTTTTTTTGGGTATACTAAAAGAGGCCTTTTTTTCCCGTTTAATGTGGTAAACTAATTTTCTTCTTTGTTTATTGCGTTATTTTTTTTTTTTAGAGAGATAATCATTGTGATCACCTGTTTATATGATCAGTTTCACACCACGGATTCTCCTGGGAATCTTCCTCGATGATCGAGTTTGCAGAACGAATAATTCAGCCAGCCAGTTTGGGACAAATATCCCAAAACAGAATAATTCTTGTAACCTGTCCGGATAATGAGTTTCAGTGAGCGGAGAACTATGTGGCCATGATGGAATTATCCCCTGTATCTTATCGGAATAATCAGTTTCAGTGACCAGGCAATTCTGTAAACCTGTTTGGATGGGCATGTTCAACCAAAACCCGAATTGCTTCCGTCTCTCATTTGGATAATATTCTCCATGGATCGATTTATCTACTCGCTAATGCGTGGAGATGTGTCAGTGAGCTTCATGTCAGTATCTATCAATACCTTATCGGTAATAACTGCACAATTTTCAAAAAAGGTCTTCTGGTATTAGCCGACCATGTACAAAGAACTAGCGCCTTTCTCTCTCTCTCTCAGAATTTTGTGGTCGCTAATTCCAACAAGTCAAGAAGTGAGTGATGAAGAGCAAGACGCGAAGCCAACAACGCCAGTGTGTTTAAGAAAACACGACCTCGAACAGAAAGGGTCTTCGTGATCCATATCATCACGACGGACAATAGTCTTCATCGAACTCCTCTGATGACGTTCATCATTACACTCACAACATGGATAAAAAAAATCCCTTGCGACGGCGTCGTCCGTGGTTTGTAGCATGGAGAAGCCGTTCGCTTGGTAGTGTCGAGTGGGTTCACTACCTAACCTTACAGAAAGCAGACAAACGATCAAGTTCTCCTCAGTGTGGAAGCCCAAAATTGTTAATAATATCATCTGCTTCACACTTGTTTTCCTGCACACTGCTGGAAGTGTGGTTGTCAGTAGTGATGCACTTAATGTCATATACCAGTTTGTCTGTGGGTGAAAGGTCAAAAGGTTTGCCGTTGCAACAGGCGTAATAGCGAGAGGGTGTGAGCACCTCTTTCTCATTTGCCCTCACGAGTTTAATGACGAAGTCTCTCATTATGCTGTGTCGATACATCTCGAGTTGGATTTATGAGGAGAAAGGCAAATAGCAGCCTACTGAGTCAGGAGTTCCACGACCATAAAGATGACTTAATATCCTTTTTTTTTTTTTTCCTTTCAGGCATAATTTAGAGAGATCCAAGTGCCAATGACACGAGAGACGAATGGAGTGCGCAAGTTTTCCGGCAAAGAGCAATTGCCTTTCTTGTTCTGTGACTGGGAGACCGCAGGTAAACATCTTCAATTCAGACCATTTGCCATTCCTCCTTTAACAGGTTCGTGTCGAGTGTGTTATCATTCCATTCCAGAGACCTAATAAGACATATCCAATGATCAACAGCTTGAAATATGAATGACCTGCGGATCCGTCCCGTGTGGTAACAAGGAAACCGCAGATCTATCTGTGTCGTCTGCAGTTTTGAGCAAGGTTGGGGGTCATGTGCATACACACGAGTTGATGTATGTATCAGCATCTAAATGAGGGAGGGGAATGTTTACGCACTAAAAGCTATTACAATAAGCTTCACGTTTTCGGTAAACACACGTAATGGTGGCTGTGATATATAATGACATAGTTGCGTTGAATATGTATTTTGTTGCATTCATGTGTTGTCAAGAGCCAAGGTCTTTAAGCTAGAAGTCGTAGACAATATATAAGAGACAACAGGCAAGAAGCATTAACGTTTATACTTTTAGACTCAGTATATTCTCTGTTAGATATCAGAAAGAAATTCGATAAAAGAATGATAGTAATAATGGTAATATAAATAATAATAATGATAATAATAATAATGATAATGATAATAATAATAATAATAATAATAATAATAATAATAATAACAATAATAATACGTGGAGGGGATAGAATGAATTGGATAGATGTGGTATGTGGGGGGCGACCTGGGTCCATGACACAGTCTAGGTAAACCAGGGAATATTCAGTGGGGGCCTAGGTGCAAGAGGTAGGCTGTGGTGTCAGTGCACAGAACATGACATATAAAGTGCCGATGTTTGGACACGTAGTCAGTGTTCGTTCCTGATGCTACCTCACTTAAGGCCGGAGAAGAAATTGTGCTTAAAAAGGCATTATTATCATCATTATCATTATCATCATCATTATTATCAACTATCATTATCAGCATCATTAGTGTCATCATCATTATCTCTGTTGTTAGTCTTATGAGTAATATTGTCTATACACATTAATATAAATCCAGAATATGAGTAATATTGTCTATACACATTAATATAAATCCAGAATATCACTAGAGCGTTGCACATTAACGCCGGACGGGTCGCCTCGAGGCTGGGATGAATTCAGTCTCGAAGGCGACCCACCATGAGAACACACGGCATGAAGAACCAGGAAAACCATCACTGTCTTTGGTTTATCGTCTGTCCTCCGCCGTCATTCCTGACCGAGAGGCAAGCAGTCAGTCAGTACCCTGGCGAATATACCAACCACAAAAATCGAAGTTTTCACGTGACAAAGAATCTTCCTGAGAGAGAGAGAGAGAGAGAGAGAGAGAGACTTTAAGCTGTCTGTCTTTCTTCAGCGCGGCTGTAAAACGACAGACTCGGTGAACGTGATGGTGTTGGGTCGCTGGAGGCGCCAGGATATGAGTGGCCAAAAAAAGAAAACAATAGAAAAAAATTAAGAGTAATCAGGGATGCAAAAAGGATAGGAATTCACTCTGGCGGCAACAGGAAGAGGAAATGGATATATATCATTCAAAGGAACACGGGGGGGAAAATGAAGATATTATGGGTTCCATCGCTGACCTGAAGAGGCGCGATTGAAACTGTTGTTATTGTTATTTCTTTCTCCTGTTATCATTCTTCTACTGTTGTTATTTCTTTCTCCTGTTATCATTTTTCGACTGTTGTTATTTCTTTCTCCTGTTATCATTCTTCTACTGTTGTTATTTCTTTCTCCTGTTATCATTTTTCTACTGTTGTTATTTCTTTCTCCTGTTGCTAGCTATTTCTTTCTCCTGCTATTAGTAATTTCTTTCTCCTGTTCTTATTTTGTTTCTCCTGCTCGTATTTCTTTCTACAGTTGTTATTTTCTCTTGTTTTAATTTCTGTCTCCTGTTATTATTTTTTTCCTGTTTTCATTTCTTTCTCCTGTTGTTATCTTGTCTCATCATTTCTTAAGACACGACCAGGAACTTCTCTGTAGTACCTTCACGTTTTGTTGAACATGAAGGTACAGGAACAAAGTCCTCATCTTGCTACCAAAAGGGGAGAGAGAGAAAGAAAATATGCGAGCCTAAAATTACCTCATAAATGGCATGAAAATGAAGGTGTGTCATAACTCTCTTGATATCAAAAGGAAGAAGAAATACATGTTAAGCGTACTGGCCCCCAAGCGACGGAGGAAGAAAATGAATACTTGAAACTTTTATTGGCGGGAGACGAAAAGAAATTGAACGGTACAGAAAAAAAAATGATACTATTTGTAGCAATTTTTCCCCGTGTTGCTCAGCTGGACATACAAACGTTCCCGCTAAATTATAGCAAGCCATGAGCGGTAAAGGGATCGATCCCTCGATGGATACTATCCTACAATAATTTTCTTCCACCGTTGCAATTCATTACACCGTCGGTCGGGATCGGGGGGGCATAACATGGATTTATTTGGCCTCGTTCTCATCCGAACTCATGTCATGACGGAGGCATCGTAACACGTGACGGGTTTACATTTGGTTCGACGGGTACTGAACCTCTGTGTGTGTGTGTGTGTGTGTGTGTGTGTGTGTGTACAGCCATTACTGTCCATGTCAGGATTTACAAGCGACCTTCAGCTGAGGACATTTCTATGCATAACTGATACCTCCCTTTGTACGCCTTCATATTTCAAGCGCGCGGTCATAAATGTGAGCCATTTGAGTAACAAGTTGGAGGTGCTTACCGCAGCCACGTCAATACTCTCAGAAAACGCGAAGAAGAAAATTCGACATATCCTAAAGAGAACGAAGTTCCCCCACCCTCACCTCTCCTCACTACTCATAAGGCACCTCATGAAAAACTATCGGAGCGATATGATCAAAATTGCTGGCCCCTCTTTTTGTAAATCCGTCTGTTAGAAGGGCACACAGACTGAGAAGTGTACAGTGTCGTACAGAGAGTTGTACAAAAGCTAATGGATCTCTATACGTAAAGGGTAAAAAAAAATAATAGTAAGGCCCAAAATGAAACTCAGTTGATGAATTGTAACTCATCGGTAAAATCCCTCGATCTTACGACGTGTTAATGCGTCGACTGGTGTTATCTGTGCATTGTTCAGTGACGGGTGAGTAGCCGGAAGAGGTCAGGGGACAACAGAGGGGAGAGTGGGGGGGAAAGAGAGGAGATCGCTCCCAGGACAACTCGAGAGAGAGACGTGGCCACAACACGAGGCATCCGGAGCCACAGAAGGGGACAAGCAATGAACACAGTCACACGAGGCAAGACAGAACAAGGCAGACGAAATGTGTTAAGTTTTGATGAGCTATCTGAAAGGCTAGAGATCGTCGGACGCGCTTCTGAGACAACCATAGCAAAAGAGAAAAAAATAAGAAAGAAACGAACTGATTTCGCCCCAGCTCAAAAGAGCCGAGCCTTAGTAGTAGTAGTAGTAGTAGTAGTAGTAGTAGTAGTAGTAGTAGTAGTAGTAGTAGTAGTAGTAGTAGTAGTAGTAGTAGTAGTAGTAGTAGTAGTAGTAGTAGTAGTAGTAGTAGTAGTAGTAGTAGTAGTAGTAGTAGTAGTAGTAGTAGTAGTAGTAGTAGTAGTAGTAGTAGTAGTAGTAGTAGTAGTAGTAGTAGTAGTAGTAGTAGTAGTAGTAGTAGTAGTAGTAGTAGTAGTAGTAGTAGTAGTAGTAGTAGTAGTAGTAGTAGTAGTAGTAGTAGTAGTAGTAGTAGTAGTAGTAGTAGTAGTAGTAGTAGTAGTAGTAGTAGTAGTAGTAGTAGTAGTAGTAGTAGTAGTAGTAGTAGTAGTAGTAGTAGTAGTAGTAGTAGTAGTAGTAGTAGTAGTAGTAGTAGTAGTAGTAGTAGTAGTAGTAGTAGTAGTAGTAGTAGTAGTAGTAGTAGTAGTAGTAGTAGTAGTAGTAGTAGTAGTAGTAGTAGTAGTAGTAGTAGTAGTAGTAGTAGTAGTAGTAGTAGTAGTAGTAGTAGTAGTAGTAGTAGTAGTAGTAGTAGTAGTAGTAGTAGTAGTAGTAGTAGTAGTAGTAGTAGTAGTAGTAGTAGTAGTAGTAGTAGTAGTAGTAGTAGTAGTAGTAGTAGTAGTAGTAGTAGTAGTAGTAGTAGTAGTAGTAGTAGTAGTAGTAGTAGTAGTAGTAGTAGTAGTAGTAGTAGTAGTAGTAGTAGTAGTAGTAGTAGTAGTAGTAGTAGTAGTAGTAGTAGTAGTAGTAGTAGTAGTAGTAGTAGTAGTAGTAGTAGTAGTAGTAGTAGTAGTAGTAGTAGTAGTAGTAGTAGTAGTAGTAGTAGTAGTAGTAGTAGTAGTAGTAGTAGTAGTAGTAGTAGTAGTAGTAGTAGTAGTAGTAGTAGTAGTAGTAGTAGTAGTAGTAGTAGTAGTAGTAGTAGTAGTAGTAGTAGTAGTAGTAGTAGTAGTAGTAGTAGTAGTAGTAGTAGTAGTAGTAGTAGTAGTAGTAGTAGTAGTAGTAGTAGTAGTAGTAGTAGTAGTAGTAGTAGTAGTAGTAGTAGTAGTAGTAGTAGTAGTAGTAGTAGTAGTAGTAGTAGTAGTAGTAGTAGTAGTAGTAGTAGTAGTAGTAGTAGTAGTAGTAGTAGTAGTAGTAGTAGTAGTAGTAGTAGTAGTAGTAGTAGTAGTAGTAGTAGTAGTAGTAGTAGTAGTAGTAGTAGTAGTAGTAGTAGTAGTAGTAGTAGTAGTAGTAGTAGTAGTAGTAGTAGTAGTAGTAGTAGTAGTAGTAGTAGTAGTAGTAGTAGTAGTAGTAGTAGTAGTAGTAGTAGTAGTAGTAGTAGTAGTAGTAGTAGTAGTAGTAGTAGTAGTAGTAGTAGTAGTAGTAGTAGTAGTAGTAGTAGTAGTAGTAGTAGTAGTAGTAGTAGTAGTAGTAGTAGTAGTAGTAGTAGTAGTAGTAGTAGTAGTAGTAGTAGTAGTAGTAGTAGTAGTAGTAGTAGTAGTAGTAGTAGTAGTAGTAGTAGTAGTAGTAGTAGTAGTAGTAGT
>NC_092236.1:9279517-9294517 GCF_036320965.1 Panulirus ornatus | reverse complement strand
AACGTGGGAGGTGCAGGAACGACTGAAAATCTTTACTATAATATACCTTTTTAACCCCCAATTCTGCAAGACAAGTGTTCCATAAAAAAAAAATCCTGACAAAAAAAAAAAAGAAAAAAAGAAATCTTCTCAATGGGTTTTATTCACATCATATTTTCACTTAATAACCCAGCATAATACGTCACAGCTGTCAAAACACACCAGCTTATGCAGCTGTCCGGACCAGCTGAGCGCCTACCGCGCTAGGCCTGCACGGGACGGGGCGCCGTATGAAGGTTACTGTTTTGCTTGGTCACTGGACCTCCATGTGTCCCACACTGGAGAAACTGGTGACTATACACACACACACACACACACACACACACACACACGAGGTGGGTGGACCCACAATGATCATAGTATTTCCGGCTCGTAACTCAGATATATAGAAATAGAAAATTTCACAAACGCAGTATGTCCTACACAGAGGACATTAAGCCCGCCCTGTTATCTAGAGGAGAGTAGCGAAGCTGAGAACTGATAAGTGCGTGTTATTCTTCGACCGTGTTGTGAGAAAGCCTTCAGAAACTGAGGTATAAAATACGTGAAAACGCATAATACGGTGTGACTGGCGATCTGAATTTCTATTCCAAGAGAATTTGAGATATCTACAGATCTACCAGAAACCTGGGAGTAATTTGACAGGGAAATGAATAGGTCATCATGATAATATGTTTCACACAATGATACCATGACAGCAAGATACTCTGTTGAAGATATAGATAGCAGGAAAATTTGGCTCCTTCTCTCCACCTTCCCACCTGCCACAACACACACCAGGGTTGTAAACCACTTGCAACTGGGAAATATTTATTACTATTCTATATCCGTCAATTGTTGGGGGTAAAAACTATGATTACCCAGAGGTACAGGATCAAATGCCATCTATTCCCTGGAACAACTCTGGAAATCCAGTGGGCCTTCGCTCTGTGTCCCCGATCAGAGCGTTGCCCTGATCTCCCCTGACGGTGTGGCGTGTGGGGCTCGCTCCCCTAGCCTCCCAGCCATGATCATATGGCTCTTCAAAGCGTTCATGTTGATGAATAATTTACTCATATCCCCCATGATACATACGACCACTATGGCTGTCGAAGATGACCACAGTGCCCCCGTCCGATTACCTCCCGAGTTACAGATGTACCGAGTTCTACATACAGCAGCAGCTTCAGTAGCAAGAGCCACTAGTACAGGAGGGACAGGAAATGCCGAGAGACATATTCAACGTGGTTATACTGAAGGTCAAGGTTGGGTTAGCCAGTGGATATATACACTGAAGGTAATGGCTGGGTCAGGCTGGGTCTGAGTGGTAACATGTGAGGTCATGGCTGGGTTGATGATAAGATGATTAAAAAAAAAAAAGAATGCAAGTGTAAATCCAATAAATACCCTCTATGCGCTGAAAAAAAAACAATGTATGTGCAGATATAAATAGAGAGTTTGTAAATGGCTGGGACTGGAGGAACGAAAACGGTTACCTTCGGTGAGAAGAAAACGACAAAGGTTTCCAGGGAGAGGAGTGAAATTCTTAGGTCCTGCACTAGGAGCGAGTCCCACGTATTAGCGAAGAAGCTCAGGACGCGCATTCCGTATGAGGACGGTAAAGGAAAGCAGTCAAGGAACGTACGGGAGGAGGACGGTGAGAGAGAGAGAGAGAGAGAGAGAGAGAGAGAGAGAGAGAGAGAGAGAGAGAGGAAGAAGAAAAACGAAGGTGGTGAAGGAAGACGGTGCTGGTACCAGAGCTGTTGCCCAGCGCTTTGAGCACAGAACGTAATAACAGAACTGAGGTTTACGTGGTAGTGAATAGTTGCAATTAAGGGCTAAATCTATAAGTGGAATTAAACACTTAGCAGGTAATGAATATATGAATAAATATCAGACGCCCTCGACATGATTTTAATATGTCTGAGTCAGAGGGCACGTCACAAGTATAACAGAACCATCCGTTATAGTACGGCATCCGTTACAGTAAAGAATCGCCCGTTATTGTACACTTTGTTCAGTTCCTTCCCACGTTTAGGCTCAAAATGCACATTTAAAGAGTAATGAATGAGCTTAATGTGCGCCTCTATAAAGATGGAAATGACCACAGTTTTGGTAAATAACATACACCTCAAAAACGATCACTCATAAGGAAATCTAAATTCATAAATCTCACGCGAAAAAGAACTTCATATATATATGGTCCAGAGACGCGATCAGCAGACACACTTTGCCTCTGCGACACGACATTAACGAAACACACAGATACCTTCGCAAATTTGCTCCCTCTTTACTCTCGCACAGTTGAAACTCTACTTTTGTGAGATCACCGAATTCAGAGGTTATCCCTACCACATGCAAGATATACATATGGACGCATTCCATGTATAGATCTAGTCTCCGGATGATCGAGGATGATCCAAAATATTGCCGAATGAAAAATTGGTTCGCCCAACGTGCAACTCTTGCGCACCCTGTGTTTCCTCTCGCGTCGCTGCCCCCAGGATGGGTGGGAAGCGTACACTGAATTTACCTTACAGTAAATTCGACGGGTTTTGTGGTAAAAAAAAAAAAAGACATGAAATGTGGTGCACAGCTGACGATTTCTTCCAGAGTATGAGCATCATAACCTGCACAGCTGACTGTAGCCTTGTGGTGTGTGTGTGTGTGTGTGTGTGTGTGTGTGTGTGTGTGTGTGTGTGTGTGTGTGTGTGTGTGTGTTTTGTATTTTACGTGTATAAAGCCCTACATAAGGTTAAAGCGAACATCATCAGGACGTTTAAAGCAAAGCCAGACAAATTCTTTAGTAGTATCAACCATAATCATTGAACAAGCCTATCCACACGACCATGCAGTGTAGTACACCCGTATCCGGCAGTGTAGTACACCCGTATCCGGCAGTGTAGTACACCCGTACCCGGCAGTGTAGTACACCCGTATCCGGAATCTTTTTTTCTTTCTTCAAAAACAAAAACAAAAGGTGGTTACCATCTCCTCCAGAGAATCTAGCGGCTGAAGTTAGATTTAGAATGCGTTCTCTATGCCTTCCTTCGCTCAAAATTCCCATGTCACCATTATCTCATGCTGCACGGTGTTCCTCCCTGGCTATTTTCCTGTCGTATGAATATGCTGAAAATGAGTGGTGGTGAGGGAGGAACCTTCGGCTTCACTGTCTTCTCCCCATCTGTATCAGACGAAGAGCTCAGGATATTGTCCTCCAGTACGTAACCGCTTCACAGACCATCACGTCTCCAGTCACCTGGTTCTCCTTTGGGCTGAATATACTCAACACTATACGATTACACCCACCGGGGTAATGTTGGCCGTCCCCATCAATCTCTCTTACGACTCGAGGAATTAAAAGGGATCAGAGCGAAGTGTTCGATCCCACAGGGATCGTACAGTATAACTTATGGTGTTGAAAGTGACCCGCGCTCTCTCTTCGCGTTGCCAGGCCGACCCATATCTCAGCCGTCTCTCTGGGGTCAATAATACCTCCCGAACGACATTTTCTCCAGCAGTACCGTTCACCAGACCCGCCCATGTATTAGCCAACTCTATGGTCAACACACTTTTCCGAACTGACCTTCACCCGACCACTGATGATCTAAATAGTATCTTATCAGTCCTTTTCTTTCTTTATACCAACCTGCCTCATTATCATCTTCCAGTGCAGTCCAAGTGTCTTACGCATATTCATGAGCAAATCTGTGCTTTTTTTTTGATCTTCCAGCATCTTTCTCTTCATAATCTGTTCTGCAAGAAAACAAAAATGCACTGTACACTTTATTTCTCGAGGGTGATCCGCTAGATCTAATCCCAGCCAGTGCCAATTTGTTTCCTATATAATGTTACATTAACTCAATATCAGCTTATTCTACCATCACTTTCTTTGACAGAAAGCCTCTCATTCCAGACGCATTTCAGTACTGTAGTCCCTTAGCTCCAGCTTTCTTAACCACCCGTTTTCTTCGAAATTAATTTGTTTTATGCTCTTTAGATCAAACCCTTCAGTATCCTGTATATACGTGTTTTATTGTTTAATCTATCGCTTTCCTTATTTCCAGCTTGATACAAAGACAGTGCTCGACGAAACACCTTTCTTTTTTTTCTTCAACACAACTTGCTCACGCCTCAACTGTCTATCATACACGAGTTTCCTTCGGCTTATCTACCTCCAAGACTACCTAACCCGTCTCCTCGGTCGTTTCCTTCAGCGTTAGCTTTTTGAAAAGCTTCTCCTGTAACGGGAGTCGACCCACGTAGCGACCAGACGATACACAGACCAGATGATTGGTCAGCACCTGCCAACGTCTCCTGTAACAGGAAGGACGGTGTTCAATCCTCCTTGTCGTGCAGTATTCACATTGTCTTCAGTATCCTTCCCTTCGTCGACCGGGCAGTTTATCTATTACTATCTACTCCGTATCTTTATTGCCGAATGCCCTTCGTTCGTCTTTTTCTTACTTCGATCAGAATTATAAGATAATATTCTTCTTAATATGTACAGTCTTTGGTAATATTCCTGGCATATTTATTTCTCCTTGTACGTATTTTTTTCCCCCCCTCCTACAATCTCTAATTAGATCTGACATGGAAATTCTCGTCCTTTCAGGTGATTACAGATCTGTAACGCGTCGCTCTCAAAATTAATCCCCTCGCCCACCGCCCCCACATTTTTTTTAAGGGGTCCCATGTAATGTCTCCACCGCTGTCGTACAGTATGCCTTCTTAATCATCCAACAGCCTTGTTTGGCTGGACGAGAAAAGCCCTTTGTTGCCTCCATCGAACGCCAAAGGAGACCGTAAGTCCTATTCCAGGTCTATTAAGTCGCTGAGTCCCCTCTCGCTCCCACACTGTCCACTGCCAGGCCAAATTAAACCTAACGAATGGGGGAAATTATAGCCAATTTCCCTGAATAAATACAAGGGGGAATCGGGCAAGTTCTCAGCGGGTAGAGATTGCATATAATTACCGCCTAGATGATTAGTCAGGCTCGGCTGAGAGAGAGAGAGAGAGAGAGAGAGAAAGCTATTCGTTGGCACATCCCATTTTTGAACACCACCACAACCACCACGAGAACACCACACCTCACCCCGGGCCTCCATAGACAACCGTTGGAGATATAATAATAACACGCATCGAACTGGAGACATGAGTGAATACATCCCCACTCCACGGGTGACGTGTTGTACGGGGTTGAAAACCAGGCTAGGTGGAGTACGGGATCAGGAGGAAATGAGGAGCAGGTGGAGACCACCTTGGCAGAGGCCCCTGGGGGTGGTCTTCTGGGACGGTCGCGGACCAAGGCGACGAAATGGCCGAGTTTCGAAGACCTTTAATTAGTGTGTAAGGCAGGGGTAATGATACCAGCGGCCACGCGTGTGTGTGTGTGTGTGTGTGTGTGTGCGCGTGCACTTTATATATGCCTCATGCACTTGTTCCATTTAAGAGTGTCCGGTTATTATATACGTGAGCGTGTGGGAAGATGCCACGTCAAGTATATATAACCCACAATTCATGGCTCGTTGCATCTATCATCCACGTTATCTATGAACGCTTAATATGCAGCACAACAACAACACCAACTTCATCATCAAACCGGGTTTGATCACCACAATCCCCGGCGAAAACCTCGTCTAAAGATTCACAACCGCTACCAGAGGACAGATACAGATGGAATTTGAGTAATACGCTAACACTCGTTTTCCTCCCAAGGAAAACGAAAAAAAGAAAGAAGAAAAAAGACTATAAACGGATGCCCTAAAATGGATACCTAAAACAGTTGGCATAAATCTCTAAGACAGCAAGGAGAGAGAGAGAGAGAGAGAGAGAGAGAGAGAGAGAGAGAGAGAGAGAGAGAGAGAGAGAGAGAGAGAGAGAGAGAGAAGGGAGTCTTGAAGTCGTTGGCCGATACGAAGGTCTGTGTGGTGGTGGTGGTGGGCCGTGGGGTACGGTGGTAGTGGGGGGATGTTTCAGCTGGATATGCGAGGGGCATGTAGCCACAGCTGCTGCAGGAGTACCCTCGGGGCACCCGGCAGCTGCGCTCAGGGGGGCGAACTCCCTCCCCGCCACCAACAGGTAAGGAAAGGTGGAGGAGGAAGAGGAGTGTGACTGGGATGAGGAGGAGGAGTCATCCAACAGCCTTGTTTGGAAGAAGAGGAGGAGGAGACCGAGGAAGAGGAAGAGGTAACGTAGCCTGCGGAGGAGGAGGAGGAGGAGGAGAGGATGAAAGGGATGTAAAAGAAAACGTAAGAAACAATAAAAATGATAAAAAGGGGGAGATGAAGGGGAAATAAAATAAAGCGTCGTACAGAGTTGAGGGAAGAGGAGAAGGGACGGAGAAATAGGAGAAAGATGGAAATCAAGAGCAAATTACATACATGAATGGGAAAGAAAGAACAGCGGGTGAAGGAGACAGACGAAGAAGGGATGGATGAATCAGGGAGAAGAAAGAGACAAAGGAGGACACGAAAACTGATGATAAGATAGAAAAATAATATAATAGATAAGTAGAGGAGGATGTGGGAGCAACGGCGAGGGCAAAAGCAGGATAAGGGGAGAAATAGGAGACGGGAGACAACAGAGAAATAAGGAGGAAGATATAAGAAAGGAGAGATACACAAGAACGCAGAAGACGAGGGTCAGGTAGATGCAGTAGATAACAGGGACGAAGGGGAACGATGAAGTAGAAGGAAGAGCAAGATAAGGGGAGGGACAGAGGCAGATAACACGATTAAAACTAGAGAAGGATGAAGCAGAGGGAAGAGTAAGATGGGGGAAGGGAGAAGCAGATGATGAAGGAAGAGCAAGATGAGGAACAAGAAGCAGAGGAGGAAGTGCGAGGCGGAGGCGTCGTAGTGCGGGTACCAGCCTCACGGGACAGGTTTTTGAACTGGCCTGAACAGCTGATGACGAGCACTGAATGGTGGTGGTACTAATAGATGGTGGTGACCATACATGGGTAGTGGTGATGGTGGTGGTAATGATAGATGGTGGTGAACATAAGTGGGTAGTGGTGATGGTGGTGGTAATGATAGATGGTGGTGACCATACGTGGGTAGTGATGATGGTGGTGGTGATGATAGAAGGTGGTGAACATACGTGGTTAGTGATGATGGTGGTGGGAGTAGTAACGGTGGTCGTGGTGGAAATGATACTTGGGTAGGTGAGGTAGACGGTGGTCTATGAGGATTGTGGTGCAAGAGACAGTGGTGATATTGGTGATGACCCTGGGTGATGATGGCTCTGGCAGCATCTGGCAGTAGTAGATGATGCTGGTGACCGTAGGGCATGGTGATCTTGGCGGTGACTATGTGGCGAGAAGTAGTTGTGATCGTAATTTGGAAAAACAACATCAGACGCTAATGATAGCTAAATAGCGGTGATGGCTTCTGGTGATGACAGATGTAGTGATGGTGGAAGTGAAAACAGATGTAGGAGAGACTGCATATAGTAATGCCAGTGAAAGCGGTAGTGTTGGATGTAGTCTCCGCGATGCTATGCCATCAAACATGACCATTTTGCCTATTTCTACACATTCTTCAAGTGCACCCAGGACCTTAATATCCTCACCCTGTATATGACTGACTTCATCTACCCTACTTCCATCAGCAGCCACGTCTTGCTGGTGAAGAAATCAAAGGTTTGGTGAGTACGATGAAGCTTGTAAGTAGATCAATTACAGCATCTGAAGAGGTGATGATAGCTTTGGTATTCGTCTACTTGTCTGTTTATATCGGAGATAACAATCATGGAAATCATAACAAAAGTCGATAAGAAAAAATTCCGATACAGGAAAACTCACTGATTTTCACCCTAGTTCGCCATCACCGATCAGACGAAGGACAGTGGCCACCAGTGGCGTCGGCAGTACTCCCGTGGAGTAAGTACAATGACCAGCACTTCTCATGGGGGCCTTGAACTCCCTCCCTAAGGTCATCGGGGATCGTCCAAAAATACCACAAAAAACTGGAAAGAAAACATGACTCCCACAGCCCTCCCCTATCCTCACAGCCCTCCCCTACCCCATCACCTTGAGTGTGGGCAGGACCCGGGCGGAGGCCCTGGGACACGTGCCCAGGTGAGAGCAGGTGGGTGAGCGGGAGAGGGCAGGTGAGAGGCGGGGCCGAGCATGGCGGGGCCAGGTGCTGGCAGGACAAGTATAGGGCCGGTGAGCGGGTGGCCCTGACACCAGCCCGCTCCTGGCCGATACTCAACGACTTCCAAGGTAAATCCACACTACACATCTCGGCCTGGGAACCGTGGGTGCTGTGGAGAACATCCATACCCCAAGACGTAGGGATTAATCATATGATTAAGTGGCTAACGTTTCCCTATAGGACAGTCACCATCAATACACAGGTTTCACGAGATGAATTTTGAAATAGTGGCATTAAGTGTTGAATTCCGCAAAGTAGGACTGCGTAGACTATTCTCTGAAGAAAAGTGAAAATCTTAAAAGTGAAATTCGCCCTGACATCCAAATTCAGACGTCTGACTTATGGCGAAACTGAACAATATGGAAATTGGCTATATATGTACAATGGTGCCCGAGGGGGGGGAAAAAAATACGTGGGTATCTCCCTCTTTCTGTGATTAAATTTCTTTCCCTTTGATTTCCTTTATTTGTCATTCTCTCTATCTGTTTGTCTGTCTATCCCTCTGTCTGTCTGGTCCACACTGGCTGGTGTTTGGTTGTCGACCATCCGCTGTGCTAAAGTGCCTCCTCAGGCATACCTGACACAACTAATAAATTCTCCGTCTCTAGATTTACAACACGTACATCTCTCTTCGTTTTCCAGACGCTGTTGGTCGGCAATATCTGAAAGGCGCCATACCTTGGCTTCCTTTCAAAAGGAACGTAAAACAACTAATTGGCGATGATTTTTCTTTCTAACTCTGAAGCTCTGAAGTTCCACAGCTGCTTACTGATCGCCATCTACTCCTCCCAACCAGCCGACCTGGGTCCAGTCCATGAATGGTCGAATGAAAACGAGAATAGGCGTGGGAAAAATGCCCCAGTGGGTTCGGCGACAGGGGAGTGTGTGTCGTCGACGACGTCACAATGGAGTAGCTCAGGACCCAGGCACGCGCCTTATGGTACGCCGGGGCTGCAGATGCTACTACTGCCACAGGCCTTTATAAGCATGCGCAGCTGATCATGCCATATTCCCAGCGCATGATTTCCGACGCATTCATGCCTCTCTCTCTCTCTCTCTCTCTCTCTCTCTCTCTCTCTCTCTCTCTCTCTCCATACCACCTCACGACACCACTGACACTACCTCCACTGTCGAGGAACGTAATCCCAACTATAATGAATACATATAGCGTCCGCACTCCACCACGGTAACCTGACTCGTATATCCGTCTGTTGTCCATATATGTGTGTATTGACTCCACCGGTAATTTATGCGAGTCCCTGTAATGATTGCAAGGGACCCTCAGCCTTACCTCTGAGACCTGACTCATATATCACTCTCCGGGTCATACTATATATATATATATATATATATATATATATATATATATATATATATATATATATATATATATATATATATATTATTGACCTCTGCCACTTGCCTCACACTGACCCATAATTGTATAACTCTATACCCTCAATTAGGTCGGGTGGCCATAACGTGCCCTTGCCACAGCATCTGAGGTGGTAATCACAGAGATTAAACTAACTTCTAGCTTCATATCACACCATCTCTTCGCGAAGGACCCACACATAAAGCTAAGCCTTTTTTTTTTTTCAAAGAACCAAGTGGTGACAATGGAGAGAGTGTCAGTGAACTCGGTCTGAACTAAGTCTTTGTAAAACGTCTTTGCTAGAGTGATTCTGCTCAAGGCTGGAGGGAATGACGAGGATAATACAGAGGAGTATTTTTTTGCTAGCAAAATCTTCACCTCGTTGTCTCAAGCATGACGTCTCCTGTATTGACACGGCGTATCATTTGTTTATGCTCTCCCTCCCCCCAGCGTGTGTGTTTACCTACAAGGGTGTCCGTGTCCTGTCGTCCGTTCCACTCTGTTGCTATGTTTGTGGATCTGTCTGTTGCAGCTGTGGCCGCCCAGACCTGCTGACACGAGGGGGCTCCGACGCTGCCCCTGTTATTCCTCACTCAGTGGGAGGCCAGTACCTCTCCAGTCTTCCGGTTACCTCCCTCCCTCCCTCCATCCATCCCCCTCTCTCTCTTTCATCTTCTTTCTCTTTTCCCAACTCTCTCTCTCTCTCTCTCTCTCTCTCTCTCTCTCTCTCTCTCTCTCTCTCTCTCTCTCTCTCTCCCTTCCTTCCCGTCCTATTTTTCTTCCAAGCACATTTCTCTTATTGCCTCCCTTTTCTTTCTCTATACTTTCTCTCTTACCACCTACAATCTCTCTTTTTCTTTCTCCCTCAATATGAAGTACACTAATGTGTGTGTGTGTGTGTGTGTGTGTGTGTGTGTGTGTATACCTGCATGTAATAAAGCAAACTGAATGTTAAGCTTTATAGCTTGTAACATCGACCATAAAACACCAGAAGCAATCCTACCGCTCTTAAACCTGTTAGCCAGAACACATCTTGAACATGCCGTTCCGTCCTGGAATCTAATTTAACCAAGGACGACTAAAACTTGAACAAGTACAAGCAAGAGCTTAAAAACTAAACACCTACTCTCGGTGACCTACTGTACGAAGAAAGACGAAAAGGATGAAGTCTTTCTTGTCTCGCCGAGCGATAATTGCGCTGGAACCTGATAGAAAAACTTGCGATTCTCTGAATAAATCTGACGACGTACATCATGAAAAAGCCTTTCTAAAGACACGGGGTAATGCAGTCTCTAGAAAAAAATGGAAATGGAAATCAAAGCCTAAAATGGTATAATACTGGGGAAGTGTACTGTGCCTCGTTATTAATGCAAAACTTATAAACACCTTCAAAAGGCCGGTTCGACAAATGTCTTTCAATTCGGGTATATCTATTAAGAAAAAAAGGCTGAGAAAGATTCTTTTTTCCTCTCTCTTTCTCTACCTTTTTTTTTTTTTTTGCTCCCTGGTGAGTGACGTCAAGATGTAATGTTTCACGGTGTGATGTGGCGTAGCACAGACGGTGTAGTGTGGCGTAGCACAGACGGTGCACTGTGGCGTAGCACAGACGGTGTAGTGTGGTGTAGCACATACGGTGTAGTGAGGCGTAGCACAGACGGTGTAGTGAGGCGTAGCACAGACGGTGCACTGTGGCGTAGCACAGACGGTGTAGTGTGGTGTAGCACATACGGTGTAGTGAGGCGTAGCACAAACGGTGTAGAGGCGTAGCACAGACGGTGTAGTGTGGCGTAGCACAGACGGTGTAGTGTGGCGTAGTACGGGCGGTGTAGTGTGGCGTAGCACAGACGGTGTAGTGTGGCGTAGCACAGACGGTGCACTGTGGCGTAGCACAGACGGTGCACTGTGGCATAGCACAGACGGTGCAGTGTGTCGTAGCACAGACGGTGTAGCGTGGCGTAGTACAGACGGTGTAGTGTGGCGTAGTACAGACGGTGTAGTGTGGCGTAGCACAGACGGTGTAGCGTGGCGTAGTACAGACGGTGCACTGTGTCGTAGCACGGGCGGTGTGATGTGGCGTAGCACAGGCGGTGTAGTGTGGCGTAGCACAGACGGTGCACTGTGGCATAGCACAGACGGTGCACTGTGTCGTAGCACAGACGGTGTAGTGAGGCGTAGCACAGACGGTGTAGTGTGGCGTAGCACAGACAAGGTAGTGTGGCGTCGCACAGACGGTGTAGTGTGGCGTAGCACAGACAAGGTAGTGTGGCGTCGCACAGACGGTGTAGTGTGGCGTACCACAGACGGTTCATATAGTAGCCGATAAATAGTTCCTTTCGGTCTTTCTTGCAAGATGAAATACTTTTTTTACTGCAGCAATGGATGGATATATATATATATATATATATATATATATATATATATATATATATATATATATATATATATATATATATATATATTCTTTTTCTTTTACCTCCATTCTTTCTCCTGTCTGTTATTGTTCTTGGAGGGAGTGGAGGTTGGGGGAAGAGCGAGCCTGTCCTGTACTGACTTCATCTATAAAGTGGCATAACAGAGAACCTCGTCATATAGGTCAGTGGTCCTTTTGTTGCATTTCACGTCTTTTCTAACTGTGTACTCTATATACTTTCTCTCTTTCTTCATCTCTTTCCCGAATCCCACTTTCTCACCTCTTTCCACCTTTTAACATTTGTCTGTCTATCTTTGTACAAATTCATACGTGTGTGTGTGTGTGTGTGTGTGTGTGTGTGTGTGTGTGTGTGTGTGTGTGTTCGTACAGGGACTTGTGTGAGGGTAAATAAGTGGCCGGATGTGTATATCAATTCGTATGCGGCATTTCTTACTGCTGCTCACCACAAGAAGACTAAACTCGCTACACTTGACCACAAAAGCTGTGTGTGTAAACATACACGACCACAAGGGACATCTTTTCCTCCTAAACCTAGAATGAACGTTTACCCCGGTGTCGATCCTTATCACATTTGTGAGTGGATACGTTCGATTAAGATGCGATTGTGCTTGGAGAAACAATATGGATCCGGATGATAACAGCTCTGCACCTCCTGCATAAAAGTGTTGGCCACGGTCTTTAACATGTCATTAAGCCATCCATTAGACGGATAATTTGACTGTTCATGTGGTTAGTTCATTAGTTTGTTAGAGGTTGTTAACGTCGCCGTACCCTCACTCACCGTGGCAGATGTTGGGAGCGTGCGCTGCATAGGCAATGAGGGATGGAATGTTTTTGTTGAGTTTGTTTTCAATAGTGGCCGGGCGAGAAGGTCCGTGGGGTGGCGGCGCAGACTGCAGCTGTTTCTATGTGTGGACAGCGTATTTGGTGTCCGTTGACAGCCCCGTGTTTTATCGCCCTACTCCGCTGTCTTCTACCAGGTTTTTCGCTCCCTTGGTAGCGTGGTTCTAAAGTGCCCAAACACTCTACGTACAAGGGAGAGCATCCTTCACCAATGTGTACATATATATGTGTACTGTCTCTTAGGGGAGCGGGCGCAAGAGCGAGTGTTTAAATATTTTCACAGTCACGGGAATATATGTCAGAATGATAACACGTCTCTGCGTCTCCTAGTATTTGTATTTACCTGTCTTTGTGATGAGTCTCCGTGTGATCATCCGTTCGGATCTTGAAGTCGTCCTTGTGTTCTCTAATCCTTACGTCTGCACCATCATCCTATGTCCAGAACGTCCCTATGTTTATTCTACCCTACGTCCGGTCGTCCCTGTGTCTATTCGATCCTATGTTTGTTCGCCCCCCTATTTGTAGCTGTTCATGTTAACTCTTCCTTGCATCAACTCTATTAAGCACTCGTATTGACAAGTCATCCCTATGTCCACCTATGGTTATGTTAGGTCTGTTGTATCTTGCGTTTTCATATCTATGCATGGCATATTCCTCCCCACGCAAATTTCATCCCATTTCCACTCATCCTCATGTCGACTGAACTCGATGTACAGTTGCCCTAAAACTGCTCTAAATTACCTCTGTCCTTTGGATCTGACGTCCACTCGTCCCTATGCCTAACCTTCGGTGTGTCCACTTGGTGCTCCTTCAACCATACAACTCCTCGACACTATTCACTCGTCCCTCCACCCATTCATCACCACGGCCACTCTGCCTAAGGTCCACTCACTCCTATTTGAAAGCAGCCATAACTTTTTTTCTATCTCCCCCCCCCCCCCAAACGGTATGAGAAGTCCAGAGGGAGTTACGTTCTAAATTCAATCAAATTTGATTTTGACCGACACTTTTCGTCAGGCCCATATCTTTGCAACCATTTTCTAATCTTCGTCTAAGGAACCGTTTTCAAATATTCGTGTGAGGTAATGACTCGTCTCGAAACTTAGATTCAATGGTGCTTACGACACCTCGAACCTCTAGAAGGTTCAGTGCGCTTGTATATCTGTAAGGCTCCCTTTTTTTTTTCCTTTTCTTCCGGGTATTTTCAAGCCTACCTACTAAGAGTTTCTGCGGACTGGTGGTCATACTAGTAAATATTTCGGCACTCGTCCAACTTTTTCCAAAACTTTTCGGCGGCCAACTGCTAACTTTCTAGATTTTTTTTTTTTACTCCGACAATGTTAAACACTCCATCTAAAGTTCCCGACACAATCGCCATTTCTCTCTAAAACTTTCCAGCACCGCGAAATTTCTATCTGAACTTTCCTGTGCATTTCCACCCTTCCCAACCACTTTTACCTGGTGTACTGTCGTCACGCCCTACCATTCTTGTCTAACCTTCCCGATCCTCCTAGCCGAATCTCCTGGCACTTCCCGATCCTCCTAGCCGAATCTCCCGGCACTTCCCGATCCTCCTAGCCGAATTTCCCGGCACTTCCCTCCAGTCCCTCTGAACATTGGGGCACTTCCCCCAACCGATACACCCCACGCCAAAAGTACCTACTATGGGGACCAACTCCTCTCTCCTCTTTGAATAACCTTTTCTCTTCTTGCTTAGTCTCTCTCTCTCTCTCTCTCTCTCTCTCTCTCTCTCTCTCTCTCTCTCTCTCTCTCTCTCTCTCTCACGATCCATCGCTCGTGTCCGGCGAGTTACGTCCACGTTCGAGACTGGCCAAACAGCACTTAAAGAAGGTAACTAATTATCGGACGCACTAGGGAGTACCTGGGCCCCTCTTTAATGAAGACGCCATGAAGGGAGGAACACGCGGTAAGATGCCGAACCTTGAAGACCATGAGGAGAACTGATGATGAGGAGGACAGAGAGGCAAATATTCTGAATACTTGGCGGAAGAGGGATTAATAATCTTAAAAATATTTCGAATACTTGCGGAAGAGGGATTAATAATCTTAAAAATATTTCGAATACTTGCGGAAGAGGGATTAATAATCTTAAAAATATTTCGAATACTTGCGAAAAAGGGATTAATAATCTTAAAAAGGAAAAATATGT